>NW_021136625.1:0-688 GCF_004193835.3 Ostrinia furnacalis | reverse complement strand
GCTGACGTAGCGGGTGTTATTTCTAAGAATAGTTTCTCAATGATTTTAGAGATAACTCACATTTTTTCCAATTAATTACCAATCCATACTCGCTAGCAACTTTCAAAACCTCTCTTAAGCGCTCTAATCCCTGCTGATAACTGTCAGATAAAATCAACAAATCGTCGATAAATATTAAAAGAAATCCTTTAGATATGAGGTCTCTGAAGATTATATTGATAAAACGGGTGAAATATTTTGGACATATCGATAAACCGAAGGGAGCTTTCAAAAATTCGTATTGGCCCGATGGTGTTACAAAAGATGTGTACTTAATTGAGTCTTGACTAATGTTCAAATGAAAAAATGCGTTTTTTAAATCTATTTTACTAAATACTTTAGTAAAATAGATTTAAAAAACGCATATAAATATAGTCGGCCGTTTGGTGTAGTGGTTCAGAGCGGACTACTATGCCGAGAGGTCCCGGGTTCGATTCCCGGCCGGGCAGAAATTGAAATGATTAATTTTAATTTCTGTGACGGGTCTGGGTGTTACTATGTATAATATGTATGTATTTAAAAAAAAAAGTATATAAGTAGTATATCCGTTAAGCTAGCACCCATAACACAAGCATTAAGTTGCTTACTTTGGGGCTAGCTGGCGCTGTGTGAATTTGTCCAAAGATTTATTATTATTATTATTATTTAC
>NW_021136623.1:0-852 GCF_004193835.3 Ostrinia furnacalis | reverse complement strand
GAAGAATGAAGCGCCGAAATATAATAAAATGTAAAAAGCTTTATTTGTGAACGTTAGGTGGTATTGCTGTCAAATTTCAATACACTAAGTATTACAGTAATAAGCTTCTGCAGATATCGCAAATAAATGAGATTCAATGTTCAAAACAATTCAGAAATAAAAACTGTTCAATTCACTCACACATAGGTTAATTATTCACTGCAATAATCACCAACTATCTGAATCGCGGGGTGGGTCATATCAGGTGGCGGGCGCGGGCGGTACGGGTCTTAAATAATTATCGGGGATTCCCCGTTCAAAGGTAAACGACGGAGTAACCAAGTGACAATGTTGCCAAGTTATAAATTGTAAAATAACCAAATATTCGTCAAATATCAAAATACCCAGGTTATATTATAATAAAATGATATTGCTTATTTATGGAATTTGTTACGTGTATACAGATACAAAAACCGATTTAAATCCGGGTTTCGATTTTTAAAACCGGTTTTAGAATTCGTCGAAAAAGGGCGGTTTTTCCGATTTTTCGGTTTCCGATTAACCGGTTTTGCATCCCCTAATTGTAACAAGTCCAAACTTGCACGGAAAGTTAGGTTTGTATTCTAATTTTCCGTATTTGTTTGTGGCAAGTCGGTGAAATGGACGAAAACAGGAGCTGGACGGAAAACCGGCGCAATTACCCTAATATGTGCTCGCGATTCGTTGAAGGAATCAATTTGAAAACTGACGAACCTTTTCATTCCGCGACTGTACCTACTGTGTTTAAGATTTACTAATTTGTTAAGCATATTATCATATCCAACCATGTAGGTAGCATATCGGACGCATGATCAGGTAGTATAATATTAACTA
>NW_021136622.1:0-155467 GCF_004193835.3 Ostrinia furnacalis | reverse complement strand
TATTTATGTGAACTTCATAGTACGCGTTCCACACTGTGCTACAGAAATCTAAGAATGATCGAACAAATGAAAAGTATAGAATCTTAAGAGTCTTTGATCTAGAAAATGGTTTACTTATACGTAATATACAGGGTGTTTCTTGTAAGGTGTCAAGCCGAAGGCAGGTCATAGGTGAGGACTAGACCTATCGATTTAAAATTTTAAAATTTTCAACTGAAATGTATGAGAAAAAAAAAGAATTTCCATAGGTCCAAAATAATTTTAAAAACTGCGCAGTTTTCTGAACTTTCATAATAACACAAAAAAACATGTACTTAATAGGCCATTATTTTCTGTAATCGCTCTACTAAAGTAGTAAGTCGGAGATTCCGTTACATGTTTTTGACTTTCTTAGGACTAACTAATGATTGCAATTCTCTAAGTTTACGTTACGTAGAACACATTAAAAGACAATAACTGAACAGAACATTTTTTTATCCACAACGAGGAATCTCTTGCCCTTCATCTGACCTGATGAAAACTGATGGATGATCAGCGAGCTTCACTCGGAATCCTAAACCACAGAGGAATTAGCTGTCCTAAATAGGTGGCCTTACCACTAGACTAACTGGTGGTTGTTACTTTACGATTAAATTCGATATTACTACCTACATTCTTACGATTAAATTCGATATTACTACATATATTGTGTGTGTGTGTGTGTGTGTGTGTGGTGAGTGAGTGAGTGAGTGTCGTAAATGCGAAACTTTGCTTTCGCTTAACTTCGGAACTAAATGACCTAGAGACTTGAAATTTTGGATTTTAAGTATGTGATTATAGCTTACTAGATGACGAAAATTTCTGCGTTCTGGTCTTATCCAGAGATTCTCAAATAGGGGCCTGAAAATGCGGCGAAATGGTTCCAGTAAAGATGGTACGGCAGTGTTTGCTTCGCGCTCGACTTGGCGGGGGCACTGCCGTGCCCCCAGATTTACATTCGTTTTGTAGAATAGCTCAAATACTAAAAATACAATGCAAATAAAACATACCTTAACGACCTGGTTTTTCTTGTGTTGGAAAATAACTGAAAAAGAAGTGAAAAAAGTAATGTATTTTTCTAATTAAATCCATTCTTACTCCCATAAAATGTATGAAACTTGTGTCTGTTTTCTTCTTCTACTTATAGATAATTTTATTGGCTATCGCATGATATAAAATATTTGCCTATTAATGTTAAGCTACCCACGCTTTCACTTGTTTTTTAAAGAAGAGGTGAAAACTAAAAATTAAAAACTTAAATCGATGTAATTTTTCGAGAAATGGGTCAGGCCCCAAATTTGAAGTATTTTCATCGATAAAATTGTCCATAGATTACGCCTTTAAAGTTTGATCACTACATGCCCGGACACAGTATATACTGGAATGCTGTGTTTTTGTAAAGTGTAATCCAGATCTTTTTCAATTAAAAGAAGCACCAAGTAGAAATCTTCGCCCAAGGAAAGCATTAATTCGCACCAATATGTGTAAAACGGCACTGATGAAAAAAAGTGTAATCGAAATGGCACCAAAGATTTTTAATAAACTGCCAGAATCAATAAAACATTGTATTGTCAAACAATTTAAGACCAAATTGACCAAGCTTCTTATTGACAAATGTTACTATAATATTAATGAATACTTTACAGATACAGACATAATAATATAATACTGTAATGGATCGATGAAATTTATTTACAATTTAAAGACCTTACAATTATTAATTAAAATAACTATTTGAATGGCATGTTTATTATCTTAATTTTTTTTTCTGACATTTCATTTAATATTGACATTTGGAATTTGGTATCTTGACTTCTATCTTCTAGTGATTGTACACATTTAAATTATTTTGCCAATTGATTGTTTAATTTTTTATATATATTGACTTCTATTTAAAAATATTTATGTTACTGTGTTGACATTAGTCAAATAATACGCAATGTTTGACTGTACTGCATGTTTATAATATTATATGTAATAATGCCTACTATTGACGTTGCAATGCCCAGCAGGGTACATGTTTAGATCTAAGACACTACAATTTAACATCCAATGTACTACATGATGCAATGAATAAATGAATTTGAATTTGAATTCACTGTGGACTTACAGTTTTACCCAAGACGTCCATCAGCGGCAGAAGTACAGAATACACGATTTACATAAATAGGTGCTTAAATACTATGCGACAGAAAATTGTATACCTCCAAAATATACTANAGCCCAAAAACGTTTACCCAAATTACCGTCTGATAACATGGTTCTGGTGGCCTCCATGATAGTCCTGAATTCCCTTTCGGCTCTTCCATTTTGTTGTGGTGTGTAGGGCACAGTTACTTGGTGTTTTATTCCTAATTCCTTAAACAAGTTAGACATTTTGTTATTTACAAATTCTCTGCCATTATCGCTACGAAATATTTTTATATTTGTATGAAATTGTGTCTGAATTTCTTTAATATATTCTCTAACTTTGAAAAAAACTTCATCTTTACTTTTAATGAAATAAACTTTTCTAAAATTCGACTTATCATCTTTTAATAATAATAAATAACGATGACCTCCAAGAGATGTCTCTTCAATAGGACCACAGAGATCCATATGAATTATATCATGAACATTAGCTGCCCGAGATTCACTTGTGGGAAATGGATCTCGATGTTGTTTTCCTATAATACAAGATGTACAAAAATTCCTTTCATCTTTTTCACTAAATTTAATATCATGATGTTGCAAAAAGGCTTTAACATGTCTAAAGTTCTGATGTGCCAATGCACAATGCCACCAGAAAATGTCATTTGTAGATTGATTTAAAAAACAGCTCAAATTATTATTTGTACACTTACAGTTTTTATATGTATATTTGAATAACATCTTGTATAAATTATTAGTTCTAGTTGCCATTGCTTGAATACAGTTATCTTTTATAAAAAATGCAGTTTCTGAACTAGAATTTAACTGAAAACCTCTGTCGAGAGTAGTCCCCTGTGAAAACAAATTAATTTTTAAATTAGGTACAAACAATACATCATGGAGAGTGACTTTATGAAAATCTCGACCATTGTAAGCAGACAAACAGATATTACCAACACCAACAGCTTGCATTGAAGAGCCATCCCCCATTTTGATGTTTTTCTTAACCGGTAAGTCGCTATATGTGCAGAATAAGTCCCTCTGCTTACACATGTGTTGTGAAGCACCGCTATCCAAATACCATTCGGTATTCACTTCGGATTCAATGTTGTTAGCGATTAGAGCTACACCATCTTGATTGTTGTTCTCCATCGACGATGAATTGCCATTCATTTGCATATTACCACCATGATATAACGGACGCCCTCTCGCCCCCTTTGAATACTTGCAATCCTTCAAAAGATGTCCCTTGTTGTTGCAGCCATAACAAACTATATTCCTGCACTGATATTTATAGTGCCCAAGCTTGCCGCAGTTGAAGCACTTCACACGAGTGGTTTTGGTCACCAAAGCTACCTCCTCATTCTCTTCCTTTCTATATCTCTCTTCTTCAATTAATAGTCTTGCCAGCAAATTGTCCATAGACTGAGCATCTTTTGGCACACTCTCCCAGGCCGACTTGAAGTGTTTGTATTGTTCTGGTAATGCCATTATTATTTTTGTGATTATTAAGTTGGCTGGTATTGCTTCACCAATCTCTTGGATTTTTCCCACTATGTTATTGAGCCGGGTGTAAAATGAAGTTATTGAGTCAGAGTTCTCAAATTTGAGGTTATAAAATTGCTCATTCAATAGATGCAGACTCAGTTCTGACTTCCTTTCATATACACATTCTAATTTCTTCCACATTTCACTCGCTGACTGGCACTGCATCACGTGTTTTATAGCTCCCTCCTCCATACGAGTCACAAGCACCTCTTGCGCCCTAGCGTCATTGACTCGCCATTTTTGTACTTCATCCTTGTCTTGTGGTAAAACCATGTTGCTTCCAACGACGAGGTCATACAGTCCCTTGGACATTAAAATGACTTTTATTTGAAACTTCCACACTGCCCAATTGAGATCATTCAGTTTCTGAAATGCGGTTGCCTCCATCTTGTCCCAACAACACGCCGCCGCCTCGCCACCTCAGATACCGCAGCCCTCCCAAAACCAATTTTCACTACGAAGCTTGCGTTTCTGATTGCCTTTTTTAATAAAAGAACTTTGTTTTTATCATTATCAGAACATGCTAAACAATCTGGCTTTTGCATATATATGGTTTCCTCCAGGTCCCCATTGAGGAAGGCTGTCTTTACATCTAAATGTGCTGTATCCAGATTCAGTTGAGCACACAAAGCAAATAATAATCTTAATGTGGTATGTCTTACTACTGGAGAGAAAGTTTCATTATAATCAATGCCACATTTTTGACTACAACCTTTTGCAACAAGTCTTGCACGGTAACGAACATGATTGTCACTGTCTATTTTCTTTTTGAGGACCCACTTACACTTCACGATGGTTCCATTATCTGGTGCATCGGACAATTCCCAAGCATGATTGTCTTCAAAACACTGCAACTCATCTCTCACAGCTTGCAGCCAGTGTTCTTTTTCAGGTCCTTGCAATGCTTCTTCCAGTGATAGTTCACTTGTATCTAATTGGTTATTGTCCATGCACATATTTGAGAAACCATATCTCTCTGGCTTTCTTCTCACTCTTTTAGATCGTTCAGTTTCAACCGGCTCGTCATCACTGATGTCTTCATTTTCGCTGGGCACATATGTAGTATCATTCGGGTCACTATATGTAGAAACGTAGGAACTATCATCTGATAGACCAATATCCCCCACTGAATCTGGACTTGCCTCTTCAACGGATGAATTCAAATTATTTTTCTCTTGAACAACAACTATAATAATATTATGTTCTAGTTGTAGTTGTTTTTCTATGATTATTACGTCTCTACTTGTACTCATTGTTTGTGTTTTAGGGTTAAATACTCTATATCCTTTTGTGTCTTCGGAATAACCCATTAGGATACACTCTTCAGATTTTTTATCCCATTTAAGCCGTTTCTCCTTCGGCACATGTACCATTACAGTGCTGCCGAATATTCTGAGGTGATTTAAATCGGGCTTTTTCTGCGTCCACAATTCAAACGGTGTTTTATACTGCAATGTGATTTTGTTTTTGGAATAAATAAATTGAATTGAATTGAATTGAATTGAATGCGGGTGCTACTGTTCGGTTCTGCAAATAAACAGATGTGTTAGTTGCTTCTGCCCAATAACGTTTATCCAAACCAGCTTCAAATAGAAGACATCTAGCTTTTTCAACGATTGTCCGGTTCATTCTCTCGCACAAACCATTTTGTTCTGGGGTATACGGGTTAGTCTTTTGATGAATTATTCCCATATTCTTTAGAAATCGATCAAATTCATTACTACAAAACTCCTTACCATTATCAGTGCGCAGAACTTTAATTTTTCTGTCAAGGTAGTTCTCAACTTTAGCTTTATAGTCCTTAAAGCATTGAAAGGCTTCACTTATNTCTATAGACCTGGTTTCGCACTCAACGTGTTAAGTTATCTCCGTTGTATTTTAACTGTATGTTTTTATGTATTTTTTTATTTCTTTTATTAGTTCACTCTTTTATAATTTGCCACATGGCTTTAGTTATGTTTTTTGATGTTTTTATTCTACTAATATACTGATTTTTCTTCGATGTATTTACTGCAACTTTTAAGAGTTTTACATATTTTTATAATAATTATTTAATGTATTGCTATTTATTTGTGATATTAATACTTTAAGAAGACGCTTATTTTTACACGATACTTTTATATCCTTAGTTAACCAAGGTTTTATTTTATTTTTAACTAATGTATTTTTCTTAGGAATTACAGAATCAAGTAGAGTAGTTCATTTAATCAATTTAATTCACCNTTCTACCCGGAGGATGGAGAAGGAGGGGAAGGAGAAGAGCATAGACGGACAAGAGAGTTGGCTGCGAGGGTGAATGCTGGAGAACAAGTTGAACCTTGCGACCCGCCATTCACCCTCACCGAACTTGAGACGGCAATCCGCTCCTTCAACCCCAAGAAAGCCCCGGGCGAGGATGGCTTTACGGCCGATATTTGTGCCCATGCCGTCGGCTGTGACTCGGAAACTTTTTTAGCGCTTCTGAATCGTTGCCTGGCGCACCACCTGTTCCCACGCGTGTGGAAGAAAGCCACGGTGGTTATTCTCAAAAAGCCGGGCAAGGATAACTACAGCGTCCCCAAAGCTTATCGGCCGATTGGGCTCTTGCCGATCCTGGGGAAGCTGTATGAGAAGATGTTGGTGGCGCGCCTCAAATACCATCTGTTGCCGGGCATGAGTACCCGCCAATATGGCTTCATGCCCCAGAGGAGCACCGAGGACTCCCTCTATACCCTGATGCGGCACATACGGGACAGTCTGGATCAAAAGCTGATCGTTACGATGGTATCGCTGGATATAGAGGGAGCCTTCGACAGCGCCTGGTGGCCTGCTATTAGAGTCAGGTTGGCGGAAGAAAAGTGCCCGGTAAACGTGAGGCGTGTCTTCGACAGTTACCTCACTGACCGAAGCGTCACTGTGAGATACGGCGGCGAAGAAGTCACAGTCGCAACGAATAAGGGATGCGTCCAGGGCTCCATAGCTGGTCCGATCCTTTGGAATCTTTTGCTGGATCCTCTTCTGAAAAGCCTGGAACGACGAGGCGACTACTGCCAGGCATTTGCGGACGATGTGGTCCTCATATTCTCCGGGAAAACAGCGCTTGAGATCGAAAGACAGGCCAATGCCACCCTCGCACATGTTCTGGAGTGGGGTGTCAAAAACAAGTTGAAATTCGCCCCCAGTAAGACCAATGCCATGGTCATTACCAGGAAACTAAAGTTTGACACACCACGCCTGAGCATGGGCGGGGTTGACATTGGAATGTCTGACGAAATCAAGTTGCTGGGGCTCACGATTGACAAGAAGCTCACGTTTAACACCCACGTATCCAACGTCTGCAAAAAGGCAATAGCCATCAACAAGCAGCTCACACGTGCAGCCAAAGTCAGTTGGGGCCTCCACCCGGAGGTTGTGAGGACCATCTACGTCGCGACCGTCGAGCCGGTCATCATGTACGCCGCTGCCGCATGGGCTCCTGCTGCCTCTAAACTCGGTGTCATCAAGCACCTGAGCGCTGTCCAACGGAGTTTTGCTCAAAAGCTCTGCAGAGCCTACCGCACGGTATCCCTGAACTCCGCGCTGGTTCTGGCTGGGATACTCCCATTGGATCTCCGAATTCGTGAGGCCGCCTCACTTTATGAGGCCAAGAGGGGGGTGCCCCAGCCAGAGCTGGGAGATAGGGAGGTCGAGCGCATGGCTCCTGCGATTGAGGCTCCTCACCCAGCGGAACATACGCGTCTCGAGTTCGTGAGCTTGGTAGATGAGGAACAATTAAACGCGAACAGCGATTACGCAGTGCGTATCTTTACGGACGGCAGCAAAATTGAGGACAAGGTTGGCGCTGCGCTATCCTTGTGGAATAGACAGGCGGAAACCAAATCCATCAAGCTTTGTCTGCCGTCATATTGTACTGTCTACCAGGCGGAACTCCTGGCGGTATGCGAGGCTACCGAGGAGATCCTCCGGCGCAGGGAAAACTCCTTCGCTATCTACAGCGACTCCATGTCCGCCCTCCAGACCATCACCAATCTTGCCTGCTTGCACCCGTTAGCTGTAAAAACCAGGGGAAACATCACATCCGCTTCCCTCCAGGGCAAAGTTGTGACTTTGCACTGGATCAAAGCGCACGCGGGTCTGGCGGGCAACGAGAGGGCGGACGAGTTAGCAAAAGAGGCAGCACTCAACACCAAGAAAAAGCCCAAGTACGATCTGTGTCCGGTCTCATTCATCAAGCGGTGCATTCGCATGCGCTCGCTTGATGAATGGAACCAGAGATACAGATCGAACGATACTGGGGGCGTCACCAAAACATTTTTCCCAGACGCGACGGCGGCGTACAGGGTGGTCCGCAAGATGGAGGTTGACGCGGTGGTCACCCAGGTGTTGACGGGACACGGCGGGTTCTCTGAGTACTTGCATCGTTTCAAGTGCAAAGAGAACCCGTCGTGCCTCTGCGACCCGGACGTCGAAGAAAGTGTGCTCCACATAATAATCGATTGCCCTGTATATGCCAGCTTGAGACTACAAATAGAAAATAATATAAATTTGACACTTAATACGACCAACATACCGCGTATTATGATGGATAATGGAAATAGAGTAAAATTCCTGGAATATTGCAAGAAAGTCGCCAGCAAAACGATAACCAGAAATAAAAACTAGTGTACCCCCAGTATGATGGGCATACCGGAGGGTACATAGAAAACAATAAAAGGATAAATAAAAACGACCGCCGAATTAAAGTGAGAGAGATAGCAGAGGCAATGAAAATGTCCAAAGAACGTGTTTGTCACATATTCAATCAAGATTTAGGCATGAGAATGCTGTCCGCGCGTTGGGTGCCGCGTTTGCTAACGTCAGACCAACGACGTGTTCGAATGAACATTTCCAATGCTCTGTTGGCGCAGTTTAGGCGCAATAAATCCGAGTTTTGGCGCCGACTAATTACTGTAGATGAGACTATGTAGAAAAATAAAAATAAATTTTAAGAAAACAAATCTTGTATCTATGTTAGGTCGGAAACTTTTCAGACCACCCTCGTACTAACCCTGCAATGAATGAGATGATCGAACCGACAAACCTAAGACTTGGTACTTGGAATATCAGAGGCGCAGCGAACCCTAAAAAGAGACATGACGTCGATAACTTTCTACACAAAAACAATGTTCATATCGCTTGTCAACAAGAAACCCACATGCGCAACGGCACTTACAAGTCAAAAAACTACCATTGGATATTATCAGGGTCAAACAAAAGCCGCGGTTTGGCAATTGCGATAAGGAGAAATACCCAGCTTGAAATAAGAGACAATATAAACCTCCCCAACATCATGGCCGCCACTATAACTAGTGGCGAGAAAAAACTATTTGTTATAACAACTCACATCCCTAACAGAACATCAGTCGCCACGGGAACTGTTTCCGGTATCCTACAAACAATCAAAAGAAAACCAAAAGAGGCCACCCTTATAATTCTAGGAGACTTCAATGCACACATAGTTTAGGGTCACTTGACGTATGCGACCTCCAACAAACCGGCCAAGTAGGAAACAACTTGTTACACAAAGTGTCTAATGACACAGGAAATATCATTATAGATATCGTCAGAAGAGAAAGACTCTGCATAGAAACTTCATTTGGTAGACCAAGCTGCAAGAAAACATGGAAATCCGGAAATAAAATCTCGCAAATTGACCATATAATAACGAAAGCCAATAAGAACCACAAAAAATTCAAACTTATTATAGGCACAACACATCCCAATAAGAAAATTTCAGATCACAAGTTGATAGTGGGCGAACTCACCACACGCGACTCTACCACCATCACCGGCCAATTAGAACCGAAAGGGACTCCAACCAGAAAATTGGAATCTAATAAGAAATCTACTGCTCTATCTGAACCAATCAAGATTAACAACCGATCCTTTAACTACAGGCACATGAACTACGAACTCTTACAACAAGAACATACTTGTGACAAATATCAACTTGATATCATTAATATCATCAAAACGCAATCCAAATATAGTGATCGTCGCCTGCTACCCTGGGACAACATAATGGATATCATGAAGACAGCAGCAAATAATATACTCAGAAATAAATTAAATATATCTAGGGAACACAGAATAGCCTTAGCCAAGCTGCAAAAAGCCAAATTCCTTTACAAATTGTCACCAAACCCATCAACACAGGCGAGTCTAAAAACATGCCGCAAAAACATCGAAGCTATTGTGAGGAAAAACGAGGAACGTGAATTTGAAAATTTTTTCAAGTACCTTAATAAGCAACACCCATCGCAACGTATGAGAATAACTTATAGTTACTACAAGAGATTTAAAACAACAGAGAAGTATAAAAAAAAGAACAAGTATATACCAATATGTCATTGGGAAAACGAATTAACGAAATCAGAAGGACCCGCCATAAAAACTTACGAAAACGAAAACATTAACGACCTGGCTGAGGGTCCAACCAACGATGAAGTCAGAGAAATTATTACAAAAATGCGAAATGGCACTGCGCCAGGAATGGACCAAATAGTTACCGAACTGTTCAAAGCAATACCAAATCAACTGCTTGAGGCGCTAACAGAACACTTAAATAATGCCTGGAAACACAACATAATCCCGGAAAGTTGGACTCGGACCGTACAAGTCCCGATACCAAAAAAAATGAATCCACAGTGCATCGGTGACTATAGGCGTATTTCGATATGTAATACCGGATACNAATACCGGATATAGAATATACGCCAACTTCCTTCTTAACCGCTTAGAGATCGAAAGCCTTGGTAGTTACCAAGCAGCGTTTTTAGAAAATAGATCTACAGATGACCACATCTTTACGCTCCGAAGAATCCTTGACGAAAAGTGGAGAGAGGGCACAAGAACGTATGTCATGGCAATTGACATGGAAAAAGCCTTCGACACAGTTGATTTAAATGCCCTTAAAGAAATACTTGCGTCCAGAACCAATAAAGCCCTGACCAATAGGATTATCAAAGCATGCATGAATGAATCCACATGCATCAAATGGTACGGACAGCAAACCAGATTTGTTACCAAAGGGAAGGGAGTAAAACAAGGCTGCCCACTGTCCCCTCGTTTATTCACCATACTAATAGATGACGTCCTTCAAACACTGCAAGAAGAAATACCAATACTACGACTAAACCAAGACTCACACATTACGTTGCCCATCTGCCTATCGTTTGCTGACGACCTGATCATACTAGGGACGAAACCTAGTCAACTGAAATCAATCTTCAAAAATCTCAAAGATCTCCTACTAACAGTGGGACTAAAAATCAACGACACGAAAACAAAAATCCTCATCCGAGATCCAATCAATCCACCAAACCTCACACGGTTCATTAGTATAGCCGAGGGAATAAATATACAGCCAGCAAAAGAAATGAAATATCTAGGGACCTGGATAACATCTGGACACAGCAGAAAGGATACAATAAAAGCCCGCTGCAAGCAAGGGGTTAAAAACTCTAAAACACTTATACCCTTCATAAAGAAAACCAAAATGCAATGGGAAACGGCCAGGCTACTATACAAAATGATCATAGAACCAACCATGACATATGGTATAAAGGCCGCATCCATTACCAAAGCAAACCGCTCAATGTTTAGGAAATACGAACGTGTTATTCTGAAAGACATGCTGAGCTATAGCAAAAACCCCCCAAAAAATAAAAAAGTGCATCAACTTCTGCAAGGCAAAACAATATCTAAGAGAATCAAGTTCCTCAGGATTTGCTACTACGGCCATGTTTTGCGACGACCCGAACCACATATCCTTCACAGTGCTATGCGATTTAAGGCAAGAAGATTAAAGATTGGCAGGCCCATATACACCTGGAAAGACACATTAAAGCAAGACTTAAAATACTACCGAAGAACACGAAATGAGTGGACTCAATTAGCACTAGACAAAAAAGAAATAAGAAAAGCAGCACAGGAAATATTCAACCTTGAAGAGACAGACAGCGAAGAAGACGACAAAAATCCAGAACCGCAGCCATTGATGGAACAATGAACCAAGAAAAGCAGCTGTACAAACCAATAACAAGTAGGCAACCACACCAAAGGCCAGACTGCCCACCTCATCGCACCAACGCTCAGTCCTATCAACGTTAAACCCGTCTTTACCTATTTTCCTAGACCAGGCTCAGGATGCATATCTACTTGGTTGTGGTCGACCGGTTGCGGTTAGAGACGCAGCGGCTAGTCGGCCGTCCTCTCCCATCCCAGAGCGTGTCCCTCCTTAAAATTGTGCCTCCTGGTATGCCGGTTTGACCGGAGCAGGCCTCGTCCTGGCTGGGTGAGCACTATCGTATCGTATCGTATTTCGCTATATTTTGACTGTATTTCCGTCTGAGAAGTGTTGTGGTGTGTTCTGGGTGAATTATCTCTGTGCCCCATCGTTTGCACCTGAATCCGAAGACTACCAGCTGGGATCCGACCTGCGCGTGAAAACCGCGTGGCTGCAGACCGCACTCACTAGATTTCAAAAGAGGATCAGAAAAAACCACCCTGTCCACTCGTACGTGGAAGAAAAGCCTGCTCCCACCGGTAAGTGGTTGTTTATTGGTGGTGGGCGAGCGAACCGCGATTCGTAAATTTGTTGGCAGGGCTCCTTTCAGGGGTTCTGACCCAGAGTGCTGCAATCGGCCTGTTCCGGCAGGGCCATTGACTGCACACTTTGACATTTGTTTAGTTACTCTACTCACCGTCAGAGGTACTGACCAATCAGAACTCGGAACACACTCTGCCTATAACAACATCTAGTGAATTATTTTCGAACTAATTGGTACAACTTGATCAGGTCGATCAAAATGCCGAAACCTCACACAAAAAGTACCTACTTGTGATTCCGACGGGAGGGCGCCACTGGTCTCGTGTGGCAAATGTAAACAAAAAGTTGACATTAAAGATACTGTTCGATGCTCGCTCTGCAAAAAACTATATGAATTTGACTGCATCGGATATTCAGAAAAATTACATCGATTGAAGGATGCTGATACAAGAAAAAATTGGAAATGCAAATCATGCGACCAGAAACTGAAAGGACATCGGCCAGTAAACAGTTTTATTGCGTCCAACGTAACCACAAGGAAACAAGCCTCCAAAGTTCCTGCCTTGCAGAGTACACCACCAACAACCACCACCCCTCAGAGTAATGAGTCAGTCGCAATTGCTACCTCACAATGTACGCCATCTATAGGTAATCACCACCCCTCGAATTGATGACCCATCTAACGAGGATGACACGATTAGCGAAGCTTTGACCTGTAATTCTCAATCCTTGGGCTTGAACCTTTCTGATGCGAACACAATATGTGACCATGACATATCATTAGAGAAATTATCACGAAGTTTGGAAGTTGGTAGTTCGACTTTAGAGACTCAGGACTTAAAGGAACAGATAGAAAAGCTCACTTCAAATTTAATGAGCACACAGGACGAACTAGAAAATACAATCTGTGAAAATAACTGTCTAAAACAAACAATAAACAAACTTACACATGAAATTTTCCTGCTGAAAAATGTATGCCACAGCTCATGTACTCCAGCCTCCAGCAACAGAATGTCCAAAAGTCACCATGTGAACATCCAGGAACGGGGAAATAGTACACCAAAATCCACTTGTCATGTGAAGAATAACCACGCTATACAAAATTTGAGAACTAAAACCAAGAGATTTCCCAGCGAAAAACAACTGGAATTGGAACTATTAATAAGTGATCTACAAGAAAAGCTACTAAATGATAACATAGAAATAAAAAAGTTGCAAGAACAGATAAACAATACACTGAGTTTGCCACTCGCAACCGCAGAAAACAGTGGAATGTGTGGAAAAAAATCTCCAAAGTTTATAAAAATATCCAAAAATAATTCTAAACAAACCATAAGGATATACGGCGCACAAAAGAGTACCTCGCATCTGTCTTATTGAACTCCAAGAAAAACCGACGATATAAAGTTCAAAGTCAAACTAAGCCAAATGCTCTGACTGCGGACATACTTCAGGACTGTTACTACAATGAACCTAACTTAGAGGATGTTATTGTAATAAATGTTGGAGAAAATGACAGAAATCCGAATAATATTTTATCTGAAATTAACAATTTTTTAAATCAATTTTATAGTTTTACTGTAATTGTATTAAGTGTGACATATAACCAATTTTTAAATGAATCTTTGTTGAATCATGAAATTGAAAATATGTGTAAATATTTTAAGAATAGCTATTTTTTAAACCTGGATAATTATGTCTCAAATGATAATTTGTGCAAAAGAATTAATTTTATTGTTGACTGTGTAAATTATGATCGAGAATACCTTGACGTTAAAAAAATAAGGCAATTAATTTTACGTAAAACTAGTAATAATATTAGTAATACTGAAAAATTTAAGAGGGGCACTATTCCATTCTATTTTGCCTCGAGATATAAAAATAATAATATGGAGAGAGGCCACGAAAGCCCAACACCCACAAAGCCCAACACAAAGAAAGGAACCATCCCTTTCTACTTTCCAATTGTAAAAAAAGATAAGTTTTTTCGTACCTAATGATAACTGTTATAACTCATGTGGGCTTCCCTCCATATCTAGTGACGACATAGGTAAGTTTACAGTTTTACATCAGAACATTCAGGGACTATTAGGTAAACTAGATGCACTGGAACTGGTTGTTGATGAATTCAAGCAAAGAAGGTTTGATATTGACGCTTTATGCTTTTCCGAAACATTCCTGAAATCAGGAACACAAAATAGCGCAGTATTGAAAAAATATAACATGGTATCATCATTCTGCAGGACAAGTAGGGCTCGAGGCGGCGTTTGTATTTTTATTGACAAATATATGGATTTCAAACCTCTTCCTATCTGTAAAGACTTTGCAATCGAAAAAAGCTTTGAGTGCTGTGGGGTGGAGTTGCCATCTCATAAATGCATTTTATTGTGTCTATACAGGATTCCTAAGAGTAATCCCACAATATTTCTTAACCAACTGGAACTACTTTTGTACAAACTATCAATAAGAAATAAAAAACTAGTATTAACCGGTGACTGGAATATCAACACCTTAAAAAAAGACACATTATCTACTAATCTAGTAAACTTGTTACATAGTTTTAACATTGAGTTACACATCGACGAGCCTACTCGTGGTCTCTCATGTATTGATCACATTGCTAGCAATATTGGGGATGCAAAGGGGAATGTTCACGAGCTCTATCTTTCCGACCATAATACTTGCCAAACGCTTTCCTTTCAAACAGACTTGCATAAATGCAGGGTTCATTTTTGGTACAAGCGACAGAGAGATTTTAATGATGAGAACGTACACAAATTCGTAAATTACATTAGTAGTTTGTCATGGCAAGATGTCTGTAGCGATGGTAACCTAAATTCGGCCTTTAAAAAGTTTCATGATGAATTGTGCCTTTTCTATGAACTATGTTTCCCAGAAAAGCGCATTAAAATTAATTCAAAAAATACAAGACCAAAGTGGATCACAAAAGGCATTAGGGTTTCTTGCATAAAAAAACGTAAACTGAGGTCTGCTTATTACAGAACCAGATCAGAATTAACTAAATGTGCTTTTAAAAAGTATAGTAAAATATTGCGGGAATGCATATTTACCTCACAAAAAAACCGCAATGCTAATATAGTAAAAAAGGCAAAAAATAAGTGTAAAGCCTCATGGGACGTCATCAAGAACATGTCAGAANCCTGACATGTCAGAATATAACAAAACAAATATAGACATTAAATCGTTGAATCTTAATAACCAAGAAATTAAAGATCCTCTTCAAATTGCTGAAATGTTTAACAATCACTTAATCAATGTATCCAACTCTCCCCTGACACATGGCAGATATGACCATAAGTTAATTGACAATTTAAATACTAGTATATTTCTGAAACCATGCACGGAATGTGAAGTCCTAAATATTATTAAATCTTTGAATAGCACAAAATCAGTAGGAATAGATCACCTCTCCACGCCCATACTTAAAGCGTGTGCCAAATATCTAGCACCAATACTAGTGCATCTGATAAATTTATCATTTGAGCAAGGTTTATTTCCAGAGTCACTTAAACACTCCATTGTCAAACCATTGTTTAAAAAGAATGACAAACGGGATGTAAATAACTATCGGCCTATAACTCTTGTTCCTATTCTTTCAAAAATTTTTGAAAAGGCTATGAAAGTTAGGATCACAAACTTTCTGGATAAACATAATATCATAGCCAAGGAGCAGAATGGGTTTCAGAAACATAAATCTACAACTCTCGCAGGATACAGACTGATGTGTAGCGTTACCAATTTTATAGATAGCAAAGTGCCAGTTACATCTATATTCTTTGACCTTAGCAAGGCATTCGATCGAGTTGACCACAAAATCCTCCTCGTCAAATGCGAAAAATATGGCATTAGAGGACCTGCGCTCAACTGGATCAGGAGTTACCTTGCAGACAGAACGCAGTGCGTACAGGTCACAAAAATTAATCAGAGTAACGAGGCGATTGACTATAGGTCATCCTTTCAACAAAATAAATTGGGCATTCCTCAGGGAAGCGTCCTGGGACCCTTGTTGTTTCTTTTATATGTAAACGACTTACCGAAGGCTACCCGTTTTGAAACTATCTTGTTTGCAGATGATATTTCACTTGTTATACCAAATAATGAGAAAGGGGTGATCTACGAAGCATCGATTAATAAATCAATAGTTAATGTAGATAACTGGTTAAGACAGAATAATCTCTTAATTAACGCCTCAAAAACTAAATACATTCAGTTTCATAACGTCAAAAGTAAAAGCATAAACTTAAACTTAAAATGCCGAGAACAAATTATAGATGAAGTCCATGAGACGAAATTTCTGGGTATTACACTGGATCGCCATTGCAATTGGAAAAGTCATGTTCAGGGTATATGTAAGAAGTTAAGCTGTTTCGTATTTGCTCTGTATCGTCTAAGAAATACAACAAATGAAAAGACTGCCATCATGGCATACCATGGTTATGTATCATCAGTGTTGAGATATGGAATAATTTTGTGGGGAAACTCAACAGATGTGCAAAAGGTGTTTGTTGCTCAAAAAAAATGTGTGCGAGCCATAAGTGGCATTGGGCCACGTGAAAGCTGCAGGCCTATGTTTAAGAAATACAACTTACTTACAGTGACAGCCATGTATATCTTTGAAATAGGAGCTTTCATAAGGCATAACATGTCATTCTTTAAAACAGAAACTCATATACAGAGGCTACGACCGAGAGACCCGCACAAACTAATGTTGCCACAACATAATAGTACTCTCCATAATAACAACTGTTATATAATGCCCATTCGCGTATATAATAGAATCCCCTTAGAAATTAGACAATTACCTACTACTCTGTTTTTACGTAAATTAAAACGCTGGCTTGTTGGAGAGTGCTTTTATGACATGAAAGAATATTTTGACTTAAATAAACAATGTAAATGAATGTGTACCTGACAAACATGTAATATTATTATGATTTTATAAATGGACATCTTTTTAATTTTAATTTATTTAATGTGACATTTTTGTTAAGTTTTTGCATGCCGACATTCGGTAGAGCACGCATGCACTTACAAACTGCTTTATGTATAATTTGAACAAATATGTACCGTGTCTCTTACGCAAATAAATGATTTCTATTCTTCTATTCTATTCTAGAAAACACAAAGTTTTATCAACAGCAGCAAAAAGTTTGATCAAATGATCAATTTGATGATGAGGCTGATACTGATACTGAAAGAAAGCTTTACTTTTGTAGACATTAGCCTATTTCACGGTTCAGAAACTGACTCTGAATAACCAATAAACTTAACTTCACACTGGCTTAATTTCCATAAAACATATTTTAATAATCTTNTAGAGGTGGGCGCCGATATACAATTGGCCGGCGGCGGCGCGCCGACTTTTTGACCTCGGCGGCGGCGGCGTCGGCGGCGTGACCTTGTTTGACCTTTGTTCATTAGGTATTTTTTTTAAATCTGCTTTTTTAGTATCTGTCGTCAAGACTAATGAGGTGATTTGCAGTTGGTTGGGGTTCGAGCCACTAGAGCAGTGGTTTACCCTAGTAAATTAGCTCTCTTGATCATAGGTACTTTGATATTTGGATAGCGGGTTTGGCTGAGATCAGGTTCTCGTGTATTTCCTAAAGGCGAGCGTACTAATGTGCCGATAAAAGTACCCTTAACATGTATTTTTGAGCTCTTTGGATGCACATAATTAATGTTGGATAAGCTGACTGTCGGTGAAATATTATATTCAATTCTGTTTTATTTATATTTATGGTCTTTCCATGTCATCCTACGGTCCAGGATTTTAACGCAGGTTGATTGCAGCAATGTGTCGGGGTCTAGATTGGCCGAAGGATAAGTTTCACATCTTAAATGATAATATGGTGAGACTTCGGGGCTTAATTACATGCGTCACTTGGTCAGCCAAGTAGCTGACTTTGCAACAGTCTAGTCACTTTAAGATCACAGTTACATTTTAGGAAGGCCGCAGCTTTCTGGTGTCTGGGCTACTTTACTAGTAGATGTTATAGAGTATCGGACCAAGTACAGAGTCCTGGGGTACTCCAGCTCTGCAGCTAAAAAGAGAAGATTTTGTCACCGAGTTTTATTTAAAACTGTCTGTCACTGAGATAAGAATCCATCAGCAGGTATTAGAAGTGTGCTAGAAGGTACCTACTTTTTAATTTCATAAAGTAGCCTTTTATGATAAACCCAGCTACCCAGCAGCGAAAGCAGATGTACAGGATTCTTTCTTTTCCAAACATTGTACTGATTCTGGTTGGTATGGTTTCTGCCAGAATTTATGGTCGGGTATGCTATATTACATGGGTCATACTTAGGCAAGGGAATAAACGAGCAAGAATGATCCTTTTCCATAATTTTAACAATACAAATGTCAGATTAATTAAGCGATAGGAGGAGAATTCGTTAGGCGACTTGCCAGCCTTATGGATCATTTTCAAAGTTAAGAGACTTGCGAAGTTCTCACTCAGTGTGGTCATTGTCAAGACCATGGACTTCATGGTGATCAGATCAAATGCAAGTGCTTTACGAGAGTCCATTTTGGCTATTTCTTTAGCTTAGCCATCTCGTTTCAGCCGAAAGACGTCCTGGGCCGCTTGCATCTAGGCACTTCCTGCGACCTTCCCCAAATCGTCGGTCCACCTAGTGGGAGGCCTGCCCATGCTACGTCTTCCAGCTCGTGGTCGCCACTCAAGATCTTTACTGCCCCAGTGGCTATCAGCTCTTTGAGATATGTGCCCCGCCCACTGCCACTTGATTTTAGCGATTCTGTGGGCTATGTCAGTCGTTTGTCCTCCTGCGTCTTTCGTCCTCAATTAGCGTAGTAGGAATCAATCTTCTTCTTTGAACTTGAGGAGGGTAAGCGGAAACATGGCGGTCAACTCCTCAGATAGTCAAGTACAAAGATGTCCTGAAGCAGCATACGAAAAGATGGAAAATGGGCCCTCTCAAATCAGAATGGGAAGGTTTGGCAGCACAGCACCTAGAATGGCGGGAGATTGTGCTGTGTAGAGGCGTGTCCGCGAATTCAAGGAGCAGCGCACAACTGAACTCGACGCAAAACGCGATGATGTAAATCCCGTCCATCTGCCGCCATCCCAACTAATATTATAAATGCGAAAGTAACTCTGTCTGTCTGTCTGTCTGTCTGTTACGCTTTCCCGCTTAAACCTCGCAACCGATTTTGATGAAATTTGGCATAGAGATAGTTTGAGTCCCGGGAAAGAACATAGGATAGTTTTTATCCCGGTTTTTGAAACAGGGACGCGCGCGATAAAGTTTTTCTGTGACAGACAAACTTCCACGCGGGCGAAGCCGCGGGCGGAAAGCTAGTTCACTATAATTATGTTGGCGGCGGGTAATTACTCTCAATGTGCGAGGAGTTTGCCGCGAAGATCGGCTATGTAAACCATCTTCGGGCGCACCAGCGCCGCTAAGACGACTAAGTCGAAGTAGTCACCATGACCGAAATCGGTCGGATGAATCATCATCATCAGTAGGAATCAAAGGCAGGCATAGCTGCAAGTCTCGGATCAAATCCAATGCTTGATCTTATTTTTTTGATTGAATTGTAGATTTTTTGGATTATCCGTGTCAATGGGTTTAAATAAACCGGTTTGTCATGTAGCAAAGGTCTGAGATTTTTCTTGTCAGTTCGCATTCATGTATTACCGGACCTAATAGGCGGAGAACACTTTGAGGGAGGTACTTTGTTGCCTTTCAGAGGTTGTGGTTCCCATTTGCATTCCGAGACATATTTGCCAATCTCTGTGTGAGTGATTCGCTTAAAATATAGTCCATTAGTGTGGGTTGTCTGCCAGACGAAGGCGGGGATTTTTTTCTTGACAGCAGAGGGACCGGCGCCTCTCGCGATCAATTATTTACTAGACCAAGCAGCAACTTGAATAATTTACATTAACTCAGTCAGGCCGCGCTGATGGCCTTAAACTCCAACTTAATCACCTTCTAAAACAAATCCTTTAAGGCATAGTCAGACACGCCAGGATCAACTCATTCCAAAGTTTTCATAAAAGCCTATGACCGAAAATGCTCCAAGCAGATCATAGGACTGAGTAGGATCAAAATGCGCATCTTAGTTCGAGTCCTCATTGGACTCAGCAGCTTAAACAAACACTTGTCCACTATGGGACTGTCCGAATCAAGAACGTGCAGGATGTGCCAAGAGGCAGATGAAACGTCACTACACATTCTCACGGACTGCGGACCTTTGATGCGCAAGCTGAGCTTACACCTGGGCAAACACATCCACAAGATGTAAAACATATCGCCCCCAAAAAGATACTGCAATTCCTAATGGATGCAGGACTCGGAGGCAAACTGTAAGGAAAATAGCGGCGATCACAATAGATCGGTACCGGTCGCAGTGATACTAGGTCTTTATTGAACTAGAATAGCCGCTCAACTCATTAAAAAATAGTTCTTCTGCGTTCGAAACACAAATTAGTACAGTATAGGAGAGGAATAAATTGCATATCGGCGCGCCGACTGCTGGTCGTCGGCGGCGGCGGCGTAGAAAAATTCGCGGCGGCGGCGGCGCGCCGGCGTGGCGCCCACCTCTAAAAGTGATACATTTTACGTCATTTCTGTTGATATTTTTTTGTTTCTTCAATTTTAGAAAAAGTTGTAAAACAAACATAAGTAATTACACTATGANTTTATTCGTTCGTGAGAAATAAGGTAGTAAGTTTCATTTTATTATATTATATAACTAAAAAAATGTGATTTTCGCAATTTTTCCTATATTTTCATTATATGACAATGCTTCATGCCAAACCTCAAAAGGAAAAAACGGAACCCTTATAGGATCACTTTGTTGTCCGTCTGTCTGTCTGTCTGTCAAGACCCTTTATCTCAAGAACGCGTGGACGTATCAAGCTGAAACACTCAGGAAATACTCAAGTCTATTTTCCCTTTAAGCTGTGAAAATATCAAACTTCTAAGCCAAGCCAATCAAAAGATACAGCCGATTATGTCGATATTTTCAACAAATTTTCGACCCTCGCAAAGGAATCAAAACCTACAGGATACTTCCCGTAAACTCAGAATCTTGAAATTTGGCATGAAGCATTGTCATATAATGCAAATATAGGAAAAATTGCGAAAATCACATTTTTTTAGTTATATAATATAATAAAAATATTTTAATAAAATGAAACTTACTAACTTATTTCTCACGAACGAATAAAGGTATGAAACTGAAATTTATACCAAATACCTAGGTCTATTGTCCCTTTAAGCAGTGAAAAAATCAAACTTGTAAGTTAACGCGATCAAAAGATACAGCAGTTTATACCGACACCTTAGGCGAATTTCCGTCACACGTTATGGAATCAAAACCTACAAGGTACTTCCCGTGAACTCAGAATCTTGAAATTCGGCACGAAGCAACTTTATCCTGTATAACTGTGGAATTTTGTAATGCCACCTGGAAGGAAAGTAATTTTAATATTGTAGATATAATTTTTTCCTCAAAGAAAACATTCCCTTATTTTTGAAAAGAAATAGAACTGCATTCAAAGAATTCTAAAAATTTG
Source organism: Ostrinia furnacalis (assembly GCF_004193835.3). NCBI lineage: Eukaryota > Metazoa > Arthropoda > Insecta > Lepidoptera > Crambidae > Ostrinia > Ostrinia furnacalis. The sequence goes on along the minus strand of NW_021136622.1, from coordinate 133,639 downwards.
CTTTACACACCTGGGATTCGAACCAACTAAAATCTGTTAAAAATGACACCCTGTATTTTTATTGCATCGATCGTTAGGGTTAAGTATAAGGATGAAATGTCTCCAACAAACTCGATTAATCAAATGAAAGGAAAACCATGAAATCTTAAATTATTTTTATTATGTACAGGAAATTGTATGGTATGTTAGAGAATTTTTAAAAATTTTCGAAAATCTTTGAATGCAGTTCTCTTTCTTTTCAAAAATAAAGGAAAGTATTCTTTCAGAAAAAAAATCTATCTACCGTATTAAGAGTAGTTTCCCTCCAGATGGCATTACAAAATTCCACCCTGTATAGTACAGATAAAGGAAAAATTGCCAAAATGATAAATTTGAAGTTACATAAAATATTAAAATATTATTTTTGCTTACATGACATAAAATATTTTTTTAATAATTATTAACTTACTACCTACCCTTTTTCACATGAACGCGTAGAGATATTAAAGTTGAAATTCATATCAATCTTCTTAAATCTAATTGTGTAACACGGCGCGCCCTTTTATTTACTTCGAGCGACCAGCGCCGAGCCTGCCACTACGTCACAGCGAGGTCTACGCGTACGCGCAGACGGTTTACCCTGCCCCGAGACCCCGCACGCCGCCGCGTGCGTCACTGATATCACATATAATTATACAGCCTTTCAAACATCGCCTTCTCAAAAACCTTCGAAATACCCGTTATGAGTGTTAGATAGATAGATAGATAAAACGTTTATTTGCATAACAGAAACACACATTACAAACAGAAAGTACCAAAAGTAGGATAAAATAGTACCCTCAGGACAATATGACATAGTATGGTAAGACAGAAATAAAAAGAAAAAAAATCATTATGACATACAATATAGGTACACACTTTATACAGAAATGTGTGTCGCAGCAATGCAAAACGGCAATAGCTCAGTAATTGGTTTACTTAAAAGCAAACCACTGATTTTCAGCTATAGCCTAAGGGCGAAAGAACGCGCGTAACACGTCAACGTGACGGTTGGGGTGTGGTGAGAAGTACATAAATATAACTAAATAGATTAAGATATTTATGATAAAGAGGAAAGGAGAAAATACACTGGTAAAAATAAAATAAAAATTATGCCAGGGTTCAACAAAATAACCACGCATGAAACCACTGGACCAGATCAGAAACCACTACCAAGGCGCAATCAGGTTAATATTGATTGCCTTTTGGCTACAGAAGGATAATATAAAAGTAAAGTCATAAAATACATTTGTTTTCAACAAAGAGGCTTTTAAAAAGCCCTTTAACACGTCCTAGCATTACTTGAACCCTACAATTATTTTGGGACATAAATGGGCCAGTGCATGAAGAAGCAGCGCAAGAAATTTAGCCACCCTTGTCAGCCTATTCTTAAATCATAAATAACTTGAAAATATCGAACTGCCTACGGCGGGAATCTTCTTAAATCAATAGAGACATGAATTAACAACTTATACTTGCGAGCTAAGCAGATAAAGTCCAGCAACACATGCCATTTACATAATTATTTACTTTATACATAGTATCCATTCATAAGGACTTTCGTAGTTAGTTTTTCAGGGCAATCGAATATTGCACTTAGCCTCTTGATTAGACCATTGTGCGCTATTTGTAGTTTATCTTCCTATTCCAACCACAGTAGGCTGTCTGTAACAGCTATATTGTGTAGGTGTTTGTTTAACATACCTGTTATTACACTTAGGACCTTGCGGATGTTGTCCATGTTTAGTCTTATGAGGCTGCGGTAAAACTTTTTCGATATATCCACAACTGCATCTTTTGTTTGCCTGCATCTTTCACAATCTTTCCATTCTGTGTGGTGTTATTTTTCTATTTTGGAGCGCAGCCAGGTCTTGATCTGTGCTTATGGTATCGGCATTATAATAATAATTGTTCCGGACCAAATACCGTCGTGTACGATCCCCTTCTGGCCAGTTCATCTGCTGCGTCGTTGCTCAAGGAGTTACTGTGCCATTTGATCCACTTCAGGAGTGCAGGGTAACGCCATTTGCGTCTGCAATGACTTAGGAGTGCGTCATAGCATTCCAATATAAGTATTATAATGTAGTATATTAAGTTGCTTTGTATTGCTTGCACTATCTGAGATTATTTTTATATTCAGACCTCGGATGTCTATGGTTGCAATCGCCTGTGCTGCTCTGATTGCATTCTGCTTGGAAAATTGTATTGTGTGTATCTAGTGTTGTAGATATTCTTAGTATATTTAGGTAATTCGAGAAGACACCAGCTCCCGTACCTTTTTGGGTTTTGGAGCTGTCAGTGTATATCCTAACTTCATTGATTCCAGAGCAATCTTGCGTTTCCGCTGTAAGCTGGATATTATATCTCCAGTCGAAGATGTGAACACAGGGAATTCTGTCGATGGGTGCCTCGGTGAGAGGTATTTCTTTTACTAGGGTTTTGTGCAGGATCGTGGAATGTCCTGTCTCCTTGTTTTGCTTTTATATGCCATTCTTACCTTTAAGTCTTAGAGCGGCTGCTTGCGCTTCCTCCTGAATGAAGAGGTCTAAAGATCTAAGATTCAGAAGGTACTCAAGTGATGTCGATGGAGTGGTTCTCATACAATGCCCGCTATGCTTACTAGGCGTTGCAGGCTTTGGAGTTTTGATCTTGCTGTGGATAGTTGTGTTCTGTGCCACCACACAAGTGATCCATAATAATATGTGTAAGAGGGCCATACAATGAGTCTCTTGCACTGATGGAATGCTATACAGGCCATTTTTATACAAGCTTTATATTGACTTTACTTGTTAGTATGTGTGGGACAATACTAACAAGTTCAATTTGTTGTCAAAGGTGATGAGTTTTGTTTATAAAGATTTCTGGTAGTTGGAGCTCTTGTAAATTTGATAATGCACTTATTAAGTACTTTTATTGACAACGTTAGGCACTATGAATTCAATTATATGTTTTACTAGTAGATTTATTAAAACTATTAACTAAAGTTCTTTGATTTATAAACTACGACATAATTTTTTTCTTTAATCTGACGTTTGGGCTAAGTTGTATCATTTTACACCAAATAATTAACCAAATTATTAGTTGCGATTTTCAAATGTTTTTGATCTAAGTAACTTATAACATTTTACACGTCATCTTANTCTCATTGATGATAAAGTACGGGATCATTGTCACTTTACCGGTAAATATCGCGGTGCTGCTCATTCGTCCTGTAATCTTAAATTTAGGATTCCTAAATTCTGTACCCCCAGTGAAAAGGGATCTAAGTCGAAAATGGTAATTTTTGGGAAATCGCATTTGAAGTTAAAAAAAATCCTGCTTCGTCGCTATTAGAGATAACTGGATGAAATATTTTTTAGGTGAAAGGTAATATTAGATATGATTAGGCAGTGTGCCAGTTTGGGAAATATAGCATGTGGTTTTTTCGTAATTAAATAAAAACCTAGTTATATCACCATGCACGACAACTTTACATTCGTGTAAAGTGATATAATGGGACATAAATCATTTTACACCACACTGAATTGACCACCCGCTAACAAGTGCAAGGACTAGAAGCTCATCGCTAGGAAGTATTTCCCAGTCAGAAGCGACTACTACAACACCACCGTCACAAAACTTGGACGCGCCAGCACCAAAACCACCAGACTGGCAAAGAGTCCCTGAAAGCAAAGGCTATAAGCGTAAACGGCAGAAACTCCAGTCCCCTTCGCCAGAAAAAATCACCACAAGCAATAGTTTTAGCGGATTACCTCTCGACCCCAAGGAAGCTGCCAAAAAGCCAACAGAAAAAAGACCTAGCAAGCCACCACCCATTATATTATACGGCATTGATGACGTTAATAAGCTTGTAGAACTGCTACAGTCCACAGCAGACAAGAATAGCTACACAATAAAAATTGTCAACAGAAACCAACTTAGAATAACCTGTACGGACACAGCAATATACAAAAATGTCATCACATTAGTCCGAAACAAAGGCCTCATAGGACATACCTTTAACTTAAAAGACCAACGCTGCTACAGAATAGTTATAAAAAATCTCCACCATACAACTCCACATGATGCAATCGTAGAAGCAATTGAAAACACTGGGAACAAAGTATATGGAGAAATTATTAACTCAAAATTTGGACCAGAGAAAAAACCAACCTCTACATTCTTTGTTAACATCGAACCAGGAGCTAACAACGCAGCAGTGAAAAATATTAAATATATTCATCACCAGTCGATAATAATCGAAGATCCAAAAAAGAAAACAACATTGCCACAATGTCAAAGGTGCCAGCAGTACGGACATTCTAAAAACTACTGCATGAGACCGTACCGATGTGTAAAATGTGCCCAGGGACACAAAACCGCAGATTGCCCAAAGAAAGACCGTAACACACCAGCAATATGTGCACTATGTCAAGGAGCACACCCGGCCAATTATAAGGGTTGCGAAGTCTACAAAGAAATCTTAGAGAGAAGAATGGCAAGAAACCCAATGCTCAAGGGCAAGACACGAGAGGTGCCAAGTAAAACTACTCCGACAAATACTCCACCACAACCCACAGAAACACAAGAACGACAGCTCTACTCAGACATATTGAAAAAAAATATTGAATCGACAACTACACATAACACTAGCAACAAAATAGAAGAACTACTCATCAAACAGTCGGAAAAATTCGATATGATCCTACAACAAATGAGTACTCTTATGAGTCTCATAGTCACCCTTGTCGAAAAGCTATCAAAGTGAATGCCCTGAGAGTGGGCACCTGGAACATCAATGGCCTTGCCCCAAACAAGTCCGAATTGGAACTCCTCATATACAACAACCAACTTGATGTTGTCCTGATTTCTGAGGCACACTGTACAGATAAAAGCAAAATCAACATCAAAGGATGCAAAATTTACATTACTTACCACCCTGATGGAACGAGCCATGCAGGAACAGCCATTGTAATAAGAAATTCCATCAAGCACCAAGTGCTTCCAGAATTTAAAACTAATCACATTCAGGCTACGACTATTGCGGTGGAAAGCGGCTGTGGACAGCTTAACCTGTCGGCGGTATACTGTCCGCCCAGACATACAATAAGTTCAACAAACTTCACGGAATACTTCTCAACATTGGGGGGAAGATATGTGGCTGGTGGTGACTGGAACGCCAAAAATACATACTGGGGATCTAGGCTAACAACAACTAGAGGCAGGCAACTAAAACTAAGCCTCGACGAAAACAACCTCAACTGCATTTCATCAGGAGAACCAACGTATTGGCCCTCAGATCCAAATAAAAAACCAGATTTGTTGGACTTTTTCGTGACAAGGGGACTTTCGGCAAATTACATGAAGGCGGAATCCAGCTTAGACAGTAGCTCCGACCACACTCCTGTTCTTCTTACTATTAGTACGACTATCATTAGCCATGAGAAATCTGAAACCTTGTGCAACAACCTCACTGATTGGGAAGGCTTCAGAGAATACATTGACGAATGCATCGAGATAAAAGTATCCCTGAAAACACCAGACGAGATAGATGACGCAACCCAATATATTACTAATCTAATACAAAGGGCTTGCTGGATCAACACTCCCCTAAAAAAAGAATCAAATTGCAAAGTGGGTGGGAACTTACCTCTCGAGATCAAACGCCAAATACTAGAGAAGAGAAAACTACGTAGGATATGGCACCAAACTGGGCATAAAAGTGACAAGACTGCACTAAACAAAGCCATTAGAGAGTTGAAAAACTCAATAGATATTATAAATGATGCCACACTGAGGGACAAACTGGAAAATTTAACTGCCACAAAATCCACAGAGTACTCTCTCTGGAAGTTTACAAAGGAGTTGAATAGGCCACAGCAATATAAATGCCCCCTAAGGGCACAGGTTGGTTGGACTAGGACAAGTAAAGAAAAAGCCAACGTTTTTGCAAAACACCTATCCACCATTTTTACACCTAATGAAGGCAGCAACGCGGAGTTTGAAAATGAGGTCGAATGTACACTGCAGCAGGACCTGCAACTGTCCATTCCACCAAGACCGGTCACAGTTGGGGAACTGAAGAGAACCGTATACAGATTACAAAACAGAAAGGCCCCTGGATTCGATCTCATTACAAAAGAAATTATCATGCAACTCCCCAGGAAGGCATTGGTTTTCCTGGTCGTTCTCTTTAACGGTATGCTTCGAGTACAATATTTTCCCAGATTATGGAAGGTATCAATAGTAACAATGATACACAAACCGGGAAAGCCCCCGGAGGACCCCTCGTCGTACAGACCCATAAGCCTCTTGCCTGTGCTGTCTAAAGTGTTTGAGAGGATCCTCTTGAGCAGAATATCACCCATACTCAATGAAAACCTAACAATACCTCAACACCAGTTTGGTTTTAGACAGCAGCACTCTACGGTAGAACAGGTGCATCGGGTGTGTGATAGAATAAGACAGTCCTTCGAAAAAAAGGAATACTGCTCCGCTGTATTCTTGGATATCCAGGCAGCCTTTGATAAAGTGTGGCATAGAGGCCTCCTCTACAAAATAAAAACATACCTACCGCATAGTTTTTACCTATTGATGGAGTCATACCTCACAAACAGAATTTTCCAGGTGAGAGAGGACGGAGAACTGTCTGTTATAAAAGATGTAATGGCGGGAGTTCCACAAGGATCTGTGCTTGGCCCCGTATTATATACTATCTACACTGCTGACCTCCCAGAAACACAAGATGTAACAACGGCTACATTTGCTGATGACACTGCAATCCTAGCAAGCAGCAAGGATCCAATTGCAGCATCCGCCGTCTTGCAAAATAGCCTTGACAAAGTCGACGAATGGATCCAGAAATGGAGAATAAAAGCCAGCACAACTAAATCCGTGCATGTCACGTTCACATTAAGGAGGGGAAGCTGCGCTCCAGTGAAAATGGGAGGCAATGTATTGCCACAGAGTGAATCTGTTCGATACCTCGGTATGCATCTGGACAAAAGGCTGACCTGGAAAAAACACATCAAAACAAAAAGAGACGAGCTGAATATACGGTTTAGGAATAACTACTGGCTAATGGCACGTAACTCCAAACTGTCGATCGACAACAAACTGTTGATATACAAAGTGACCCTGAAACCAATATGGATGTACGGCGCACAGCTGTGGGGAAGTGCTAGTGACTCTAACATAAACATAGTGCAGAGACTGCAGAATGGCATCCTAAGAACCATCTCAAATGCACCATGGTTCATTACCAACAATGAAATCCACGAAGCTCTGAGCATGAGAACTGTTAGGGAGGAGCTAAAGCTGACAGGGAATAAATATAAAACGCGACTGGAAAATCACCCAAATCAGTTGGCTACTGCGTTGGCAACCATCAGCTACACTAAACGACTGAAGCGCCACGATATACTTGGTGACAGATGGTGAATGAGGAGTATCCTGCTGGGGAGCTCCTTCAACATGTCAAAACTGCATGGAACAAATCTGCTTATAGTTTGGGACTGATTGCAGATGAGCGCAAAAAAAAAAAAAAAATATATATTTTATGTCAATTTTAATGAACAAGAGATCCATTTTGTTTTCACACAGGTGTCATAACTCAATGGCACCTGCTACATGATTAAAAGCAAAGGTAGGTACTTAATAGTACTTATCGAGGAGGCTTGTGGTAAAATTAATTTTAATTGCTGTATTAATATTCAATAAATTAAATATTTATAAAATTTACGTCGGAAGTATAATAACTTCGACTGAAAATTAACGTCCATTGGTTCTCATGAAATGTTCATTCATGTTGTGATTCAATACACAATAATATGTTATTTATTACTTTCTGTATCTATGTACTTACAGTGTCATTAAATGCCATTAGAAATGACTGACGTTTCCTAGGTGTTCAGTACATACAACAAACCTAAGTTTAGTAAGTGCACGTGAATCTGAAATATCTAACATTATGATGTGAACTCAAGGACTTTTTACATAACTTATTTTATATAGGTAATAATGGTATTATAATTAATAACTTTATCTATTATTAACCACATTTTTATTAGTCATACATTTTGCTTTGCAAATACCTATGTTATGTATTTTCTAGTAAGAAATACCATAGTGGCCTTTTTGAAGAAAATTCTATATTATACCTACCTAATATTAGGTATCTACTTGAATTTTCATTACTTCTCGTAACTTGATTTATGCTGTTAACAACATTAAGGTTAATAGTATAATCTTAGTAGATGATAAGTTATAATGAAGTGGTATGTACCTGTATAAATAACATTTAAAAATCCCAATAAGTTAAGTTGTTGTGTGGTGAACACACGAATGTAACGCCATATTCCTCTACCATTCTGGCATTGCTAAATGGAACGAATCGGAAAAACAAGAGATGGAAAGTGCTTACCGAGGTTTGAAATTGGAAACGCGTTCGTCAGATTCCGGAAATTGTCGGTTCGTCGGTGGCTGGGGCTGACGTGCCGCGTGAGCCCGACCTCATTACCCTGTCACTGTCGCGAAGATGACTCGTGCGCACGCTGCTAATTGTTGCGGCGCGTGTTTGAACAAACAGAAGGATTTAAAAGTTAGCTGTCCCGGAGCAGTGGTAGGATTAAAATAATACTGAGACGTATAAAAGCGTTTTAAAAAGCCTATTTGCGGAAAATAAAAAACTCCTAAAACTCATTTATTTATGCAAATTGACTTTTAAAAAGCACTTTTACACGTCACAGTATGAACCATACCACTGCTACAGGACAATAAATGGTCCAGTGCTGAGAAGCAGCAGCGCAAGAAACTCAGTCACTATTGTCAGCCTCTTATTCAAGGGTCAATAAATGATTTCTGAGACTTTTACATTCACCACCCTTAATGGCAATTTTTGTGTTTCAGATTGAAATGTAGGTCTAGGCTTTCCTGATGGCAAATAAATGTTTGTCATTGCAACGTAATGTATTTATCAACTCCATTCGAAATAAGGAATAAAAAAGTTCTGATATAGCATAATGTACACCCATTACGTGCCATTACCCTGTCACTGTCGCGAAGATGCGTCTTTCCGTTCTATACATGGCCAGAACGCACCCATAGGAAACTGCTCGTGTATATTTTGGAGTGTCTCTTTGTAAGTCGGTCACTACAAACTATACACGAATTTTGCGTACTGATCGTGTATAGTTTGTGTCGTGGATGGATTCCGTCTTCGCTCCAAACTATACTACACCACTTACAGTTGACTAGAGTGTGTTTAGTTTATTTGATTTAATAAAATATGGAATTATATTTGAAATTATTACATTTATTAGATATTATGCTCGTGCTTTGTCCTCGAGATTAGAAATAAGAACTACTTGTAGATCACGTACGGTGATGCCATTTTTAAATTCATTAATTTTTACATAAAATATTATTATTTTACTGAATCTACATATTATTATAATAAATCTAGATTTATAACACTAATGTAAGTGGTTTCTGAAATTAAATTGATTAGGTAGATTTCAAATTAAATAACAATTATTTATTAGTGAGAGTGAATGAAGAAAGTTAAACGTGCATTATTAACTAAAATTGTCGACGGATAACTGTTCCGGAGGTAGCGGGTTCGATTCCCGCACAGTACAAACATTAATTTGTGTGCATGAACATATTTTGATATTTGTTTGTATTGGACTGGGTGTCTTCTATGTATAATAAGTATGTATTTACAAAAAAAGTATTTAAGTATGTTTATATCCGTTATCTAGTACTCGTACCCATAGTACAAGCTTTGCTTAGTTTGGGACTAGAAGCGCAGTGTAAAATGTCCAGGGATATTCATTTTTATTTATAAGCTTTTATCTCAAGAACAAAAATCATTTTCACATACATAATTCTTAATTTATTCTACTCTGCCGTCACCACACGGCTTAAGGACGAGGGGAGGGAGGGAAGAGGCGACTTAGGGACTACACATCAAACAGAGAACGGGCAGCAGCGCTCTCTGACAAACATAAATCTTTTAAACTGCGATCTCCAACCCGCCTGCCAAGCGTGAGGATTATGGCAAAACCCTCTACTATAGTGGAGGAGGCTCATAGTCCAGCAGTGGACTGTAAAGGGCTGTTGATGGTGATGATGAAATGTGTTCACAAGTAACGTGATATTTCTTACTAAATGCAGCGGAGATCTGTCTATTTACTCTGTGTATGTAGCAGCGTTAGCTATATAGCCGGAACTCAGTGGTTGAGGTTAAATTGGATCGAAAGCTACGGTGCAATATGCCGGAGGTTTAAATACAATGAACACCGCACATCAACTTACCACTAAATAGCGAATTTCACAATGGAGTTTGAACTTCATCCTTTCAGTAGGTATAAGGTTCGAAATCAATTGAGGTTTTGTCGATTGAACAGAGCCCATAACCCATCAAGAATAACACCTTGCGTCTTGTGTAGTTGGAATAATCTATTTAAGAACAAAAATGTATAGTATAATCGGTTGTCGACTGTAAATACTTATAGGCTAGGTTGCACCATCTGACTTAACTTTAACAAACGTCAAAAATCTGTCAAACTTCATACAAAAATCACCGGTTATCGTTAAAATTAGGTGATGCAACTCAGCCTTATTGTCGCGTTCGTTATGATGAATGATTTATGCATTTTATCTTTTTAAATTAAAAGTTTCCATTATTATACTTTAGGTACCATAAGTCATGTTTTATTGAGGAAAGGACACGAAATTTTATTGAGTAGGTACCTAACTAGAGGGAATTGTATGCGAAATATGCAAGTCAATTATTTTTTAACACTATGGGTCATACATTTTATCAACAACAAAACATATTATTCACCACAACAATTAGGTTTATTTGGATAAGGTGTAATATGCGCATTACTCATAGAAGTCATTTGTCACAGGGCAGCCAAAAAAAAAACATACATAGGAGCACTATGGAAGTTTCGGGGTAAAGTAGTCAATGTATCAATTTTCGAAGAAACGTGCTTCGAACTCACGCAAAAACTACTGAACTGATTTTTATGACAAAATAATTTCACGCGGGTGAAGCCGTGGGCAAAAGCTAGTCAGCCATAACAATAAGTGTGACGATTTATCGATATTTTTACTTTCAATATTATCGATAGTAGTTATAGCATAAAAGACGTTATTCATAAAACAAATAAATAGTGTTCATGTGCTATCACTATTTTAAAGTAAAGCAAGAAAAGTGAGACAATTTAACAGGACCATTCTAGCTCCTTTGAAACGTAAGACAAATTTTAATTTGAATAGTTGAATACCTACTATCTAGGTCAGGGTTTCCCAATTTTTTTTACCAAGGAATCCTAATTGATTATACTTTTCCTAGCGGAACCCCCGTACTACTCCGCACGCCCTGCCCCTCCCTTGTGCGTAAACAAGTCGCACGGTGGTCTGAAAATGAAGCTCCCATACCATAGAAACTTAATGTCAGAAATTAATAAATAAAAATATGTATTGTGTTTAGTATACCTCCCTTTGTTTTACTAATATAGTATGAAGGGTATGAGTAGCTCCATGTGTGAGAAAAAAAATATTTTATTTTTTTTTGTATGGAAAAAAACACTTAAAGTGGTTTTTTTTCAAACTGAATAGAACTGAAGGGCTGGTACTCACATGAGCTATTGCACCATACACGGCGATCAAGATGACATACAATTCTTGTGCCTTTGGGTGCCGCTTTGCATGTACCAAGCTTTGGAAGTTTTGAATTTTCGGTAGGTGATTTTTCAAGTCTTTGATGTTATTTTATGAAGTTATTAACCGCTTTCAAAACGAGAATAGTATGTAAATTAATACTCATATAACTAGGAATATACTAGGGATATTTTTAAATATTTTTTATTTTGAAAATATAAAAAAATAAAACGTTTAATCATTGAATGAAGTAACCAACCAGTTGGTAAATGACATTGTTAGTAGTTACTAACCTGCTATAGACTTTTAAAGAAAATAATAGAAATCAATGTTGATTAAATAAACAACTTAAAAAATCGAACTGCCTAATAGGCCAGTAGAATTACATTTGAAATCGGAAATGATTCCTACAAAAGATTTTATTGTTTTAATGGCTTCATTTGTTACTCATTAAGACTATCCTAAATTTTCGACTTCGACGGAGTTGTGCTTAAGTGGTGGGGGGCCCCGAAAGGGGCGTTTTTCGGTTTTACGGTTATATCGCGTAAAGGACTTACCCTATCGAAAACTGGTCTTCATGACGGATGAAGAGCATTTAATCCTGCATTGAATAAGACCAAATTCATATGTTTTGGACAAACTGTTCTCGTGCTTATCTTCGAAAAAGTACAAAATGTACGTATAATTAATGATCCTCTCCACGTCCAATGGCTCGATACCCGCAGGATTCCAAGTTTTGAAAAGGACCGCTTCAGCCGAAGAAGAGGTGCAGTAACCGCAGTTAAGGAACGGCTAGGACGAACAAGGATAGGTGCATCCAGCTCTTAAGCCTTGACAGGGTTAAACTGGTTGAGTCGGCCCTTTACAAGGCTTGGGAGCCTGCGAGTGACGAGTCATTGGACGTAGAGAGGGTCAATAATTATACGTACATTTTGTACTTTTACGAAGATAAGCACGAGAACGGTTTGTCCAATACATAATACGTATTATGAATTATTATTTATTTATTATTTTTACTAGCTTACCGCCCGCGGCTTCGCCCGCGTGGAATTTTGTCTGTCACAGAAAAACTTTATCGCGCGCGTCCCTGTTTCAAAAACCGGGATAAAAACTATCCTATGTTCTTTCCCGGGACTCAAACTATCTCTATGCCAAATTTCATCAAAATCGGTTGCGAGGTTTAAGCGGGAAAGCGTAACAGACAGACAGACAGAGTTACTTTCGCATTTATAATATTAGTTGGGATTAGTTTTCGATAGGGTAATTATGCGATATAACCGTAAAAACGAAAAAAACGCCGCTTTCGGGGGCCCCCACCACTTAAGCACAACTCCGTCGAAGTCGAAAATTTAGGATTGTCTTACTTAATGGGTAACAAATGAAGTTATTTCGATTTTTTAAATTATTTATTTAATCAATATTGATTTCTATTATTTTCATTAAAACGTCATTAGCAGGTTAGTAACTAATAACACTCCTGGAATGGAAAGGATTCGGCATAAACATTAATGGCGAGTACATCACTCACCTTCGGTTTGCCGACGATATTGTGGATATGGCAGAATCGTTGGAAGATCTTGGCACAATGCTCTAAGACCTTAATCGAATTTCCCAACAGGTAGGTCTGAGGTTGAACATGGACAAAACGAAGCTTATGTCGAATGTCCATGTTGCGCCTTACCCAGTTTCGGTTGGGAGCTCAATTCTCGAGATTGTCGACAAGTATGTCTACCTCGGACAAACGATCCAGCTAGGTAGGTCCAATTTGAGAAGGAGGTCAATCGTCGAATCCAACTCGGCTGGGCAGCGTTCGGGAAACTACGCAACATCTTTTCGTCCAAAATACGTCAATGCCTGAAGACTAGAGTGTATAACCAATGTGTTTTACCAGTGATAACTTATGGCTTGGAAACGTGGCCTCTCACTATAGGCCTTATACAGAAGCTCAAAGTTGCACAGCGTGCTATGGAGAGGGCTATGCTTGGTGTTTCTTTGCGAAATCGAATCAGAAATGAGGAGATCCGTACTAAACGAATCAAAGTCGNTTCAATGAATAACCGTTTTATTTTTTTATATTTTCAAAATAAAAAATATTTAAAAATATCCCTAGTATATTCCTAGTTATATGAGTATTAATTTACATACTATTCTCGTATTGAAAGCGGTTAATAACTTCATAAAATAACATCAAAGACTTGAAAAATCACCTACCGAAAATTCAAAACTTGCAAAGCTTGGTACATGCAAAGCGGCACCCAAAGGCACAAGAATTGTATGTCATCTTGATCGCCGTGTATGGTGCAATAGCTCATGTGAGTACCAGCCCTTCAGTTCTATTCAGTTTGAAAAAAAACCACTTTAAGTGTTTTTTTCCATACAAAAAAAATTAAAATATTTTTTTTCTCACACATGGAGCTACTCATACCCTTCATACTATATTAGTAAAACAAAGGGAGGTATACTTAACGCAATACATATTTTTATTTATTAATTTCTGACATTAAGTTTCTATGGTATGGGAGCTTCATTTTCAGACCACTGTGAGTCGGTGCGAGCGAACAACGTTGGTCACGAAACGTGGGATAATATTTTTTACGGAACCCTTGCGGCCTTTCCACGGAACCCCAGGGTTCCGCGGACCACCATTCGGGAACCGCTGATCTAGGTAGTTAATCTTAAGACGATACAAAATTAATTAACGATTGTCAAACAATCTTTCTGCAACAATCTACTTGAAAGTTGTTTCTTCTTCTACAGATTTATCAATTTATTAATTAGAGACTGGTAGAATATCACAGCCATCAGTATAATAAGTAATTAAGGGACTGATGCCGACGGAATTGAAATTACCAACATTGGGGAAGTCAAACAGAAGTTTTAGTGATCTCTTCCAAAACTCAAAGTCAATATTGAAACTTCATCGGATTGTAATTAAATGGGCAGTTTCCGATCAAACTTCCCCCGAGTTTTATAATATCTTGCACAGATTAAGCGGAGTTCGTTCTGTCGCTTCGTAAATCAATTATTCTCAACTAACGTAAAGAACATAGCTCGTAGATTAGATGACCGTTGGGGCAGAAATGTTCTCGAGTGGCGACCACGGGCTGGAAGACGTAGCGTAGGCAGGCCAGACTAGGTGGACCAACGATCTTCTTCTTCTTAGTCGTTACGCTCTTGGCAGAGCGGTCGTGGTCACGTTGAGGCGTTGTTTACATCGGTTGTAGAGGCGGATACAACTCTCCGCACGATCTCCCTCCATCTCTCTCTATTGGCAGACTTTCGGACCAACGATCTGGTACCCTCAGATTTACTTATCAGCATTGTTGTGTTCCGCCAGTTAAAGATAATATAGCCACTTCATTTCTGTGATGAGGATTCCAAGTGAAGCTCGCTTTCACTTCTGATCATCACTTTCCATCAGGTGAGATCCAGGCAAAAGCTTCATCGTTGTAGATAAAAAAATCAATCAAGGGTTAGGTACCTTATTATGTAGACTTTTTTGCTGCAAAATTGCTGTTATTCCAACAATGTAAGATCACACGTAATTCTTCGTAGTCTTATAAATGGTTAAGGTCGCAGGAAGACCCTGGATGCGGGCAGCGTAGGACCGTTCATTATGGAAAACCTTGGGGGAGGCCTTTGTCCAGCAGTAGACGTCTTTCGGCTGAAATGAACGAACGAACATTAAGAACATTGGCTCGTTCTCAAGGCAATCCAGTTTTGCGGGACTAGTGATGCAGGACCCCGCAAAACTGGACTGTCGTGTGATCACACATAATGTGTATTTGAAATTCGAATGGATCGGTTTTTTGCGGGACACTGCAAACGGGATGTTAGTGTGTATATTAATATTAAAACACGGTAGGTACCTAAACTACTAAACGTCAAAATCCTGTAAAAAACAGTTCCTGCAAAAAGCGGGATGTCCACGGACTCCGTGGGAACAAGCCTTTAATTCTAATACTTACTAATCTTTTCACTTAGAGCTATTTTTTCAATCGCCAGAAAACTTTAGTTTGGCACGTTGCCAGTTTCTGAGGTACTTGAATCACTATCACAGTAGGTACATTATTATTCTGTACTATCACCAAGACATAATAATTATTACATAACTTAATAATAATATTATATCAAGTAAACATAATTCTTTTACATAATTGGTTGATAACGTGCAAGCTACAGTTTAACTACATAGTACTCGTATAATACTTTAAGTTTGATAGTTAATCTCATTTTAATTTTATTAAGCTTTGTCAAAGTACTACGTAGTTTTGTTATTTATTTATGTAATAAATTATGTAAAGTGAGTTGAGTGAGCGAGTTTAAACAGTTCCTCTAGCATGAACAACTTTCGTTTTCGAATAGTTTGCGTATTCGACAAAATTCGATACTACTCAACCTTCCAATTAAACGATAACGTGACAATTTTGCTTCTTAAAATAAGTTTCGTTCAACCATTTCTCATACTAAGTTCACTTTACGACACGTTCACAAGGGCGCTGTTGTAGTTTTAGTATTAAATCTTTTGATGGCGATTCGAGTACGCAAACAATTTGAACTCGAATGTTTTTCTTGCTAGCCGTACAGACTACGTACTATGTTAAAACTAAGTGAATTTTCGCCGGAAATTCATGATTACCAGAAACCATAAATAAAAACGTTCCTTTCAATTCCGGGAAAACAGAATTACGTCGAGTTCAGGAACAGTGATCCGAGTTCACTGTTTAAGAATTTCCCAACTTTTACCTTAAGAATATTATAATATAATATTCTTTATTAATCTCTGCGTAAATAACTGCACCAATGAACTTTGAACAATTTGTAAATACAGTGGGATAAATATTGACTTATACTCAGATTAGATTGCCGCCTCAATATTTACTAACCTTTCTTTAGATATGATTGATTACCTGTCCCAAAATATTTGTTTTTAATTTTAACTAATATACTTCTTACATTATTTAGGTACTTACATACCTTCTTACATCACTTACCTATCTGATTTTACTATGAAACCCCGAATATGACCTAGACCCTAGAGATATGAAATGTGTCTCTATATATAATAATTAATCGGCAATAGAAATAATATTGTACAAGGAAACTTCCTATTTTTTATACTTATAGGTAATCTAATCTGACCTTGTAGTCGTACTGTGTCCATCATTATGACTTATTTTGCTTTGTTATCTTCGTGTTTTTGTTATAATTTATCAACGTATAACTTTAAGTAGACATAAGAATTGGTACTTCACGTAATACTTACATAATTTAGTTTCATACTCGTTATGTAAATTGATTAGTGTTTTATGATATTCCTCTAATGACACTTTACTTCTAATGAACTGCTGTTTCGATTTCGAATTCTGCTTGGGGCAAATGTATATTTTATCTACACTGTTTATAAAGAGGAAAGATTTGATGTTAGTTTGTTTTGAATAGGCTCCGAAACTATTGGACTGATTTGAAAAAATCTTTCACCTTTAGAATCCACCATTATCTATGAAAGCAAAGGCCATAGAATTTTCATTGGCGGTACGAAGTTCGCTGAGCCAGTTAGTTGTCTAGTAGTAGGTAGGTATATAATATACTAGCTTTTGCCCGCGGCTTCACCCGCGTAAAATTTAGTTTGTCATAGATCGTCATAAATTATAGCCTATATGTTATTCTAGGTTAAAACAATAATACTGTAAAGTTTCATCAAAATCCGTACAGTAGTTTTTGCGTGAAAGAGTAACAAACATCTAAACATTCAAACTTTCGCATTTGTAATATTAGTAGGAGATAGGAGTAGGATCGAATCAGAAATGAGGAGATCCGTAAACGAACTAAAGTCGCTGACATAGCCCGACGGATCAGCAAGCTGAAGTGGCAGTGGGCTGGGCACATAGTACGCAGAACTGACGGCCGATGGGGCAGCAAGGTTCTGGAATGGAGGCCACGGAAAACGCAGCGTGGGACGTCCACCCACAAGGTGGACCGACGACCTGATAAAGGTAGCGGGAAGGCGCTGGATGCAGGCCGCTACCAACCGTGCGATGTGGAAGTCATTGGGGGAGGCCTATGTTCAGCAGTGGACGTCCTGTGGCTGAAATGATGATGATGATGAGGAGTAGGATTAGCAGGACTTATTTGAGGAGTATCGTAACAATAACTCGAACTTAAACGATTTAAATAGGGCAAGAGAGCACTCATAGACGCCAAATTCCAGTTCATATTTGACGAAATAATCAAGCTAGCAATAGTATATCTTCGTTTAACGTCGGATCATTCAATTAACTCCGGGCAGAAGCAGTTATAGATGTTATGAACTGCATTTAATTGGATCGAGAGAAGCCAGGCTCGCTTGGTTTAACGGAAACCTGTATTAACTAACTATCCTAACTGAATCAATGTACAGAGGACGGTATGTCAAGTAGAACTTACGTTCGCTCGTTTCAGCCAAATGACGTCCACTGCTGGACAAAGGCCTCTTCCAAGAATTTCTATAACGACCGGCCCTGCGCTGCCCGCATCCAGGCTCTTCCCGCGACCTTCACCATTTATAAGACTACGAAAAATTACGTGTAATCTTACATTGTTGGAATAACAACAATTTTGCATCAAAAAAGTACGTAATAAGGTAACCCTTGAGTTGATTTTGTATCCACAACGAGGAAGCTCTTGGCCTGCATCTCACCCGATGGAAAGTGATGATCAGAAGTGGAAGCACTCACTCGGAATCCTCACCACAGAGGAAGTGGCTACGTTACCTTTAACTGGCGGAACACAACAACGCTGTTAACATTATAAGTTGATAAGTAAATCTTAGGGTCACCAAAATCGTGTTTTCAAAGAGGACATGTAGCTTTTTAAGCTTATCTTTATCAATGTTTTATCAATTATTGTGCTCTAATTTAAAAGTATGGTAGGTAATTCCTACTGCTTTTAAAATGTTGTTTCTGTGCAAAACTCCAATTTACTTATCTAACTTTTTCGTTACATGCTGTCATTACTGATTGTTTTATTCAAATGGCAAAGCAACAATGATAAAATTGTTCTTGAATATTTAAACTTGAAAACAAACTTTGAAATTAAGTGACCGTCTTCTGTGGTAATGAGAGCTCTGACTTGTTTTTCTGTTTAGGGCAATGAATTTAAATTCAACATTAAGATTTCATATTTCTCGGAGATTTCGGCTCCTCGATTATTTAGCACCGTACTTACTTAATTAACGGAGTTTGAAATTTAATTAATCCTTTTGTTAACTGAATTAGATAAGACATTATGACGAAGTTTTTGGTGGACTGACCCTTTGGTTGCTCGGATTAGAGTTGTCTGACCTTCTAAGTTAGGAAGATTATTAAATTTGGGTTTGATTTTGCGAAGTTCAGACGCCGACAGAACGTTTGCAACACTCCACTTTAGGACAGGGAAAGACCCAAAGTTAAATACGCGATTGGCAACTCTAAAGCGCTTATTGTTAGGCTCCTGATCCGGAATCCGGAAGCTTAGTTGGGGTTCTGAAACAGAAAGTAATAAGGAAAGTCATGGAAAAGTTACCGAGTTATTAAAATTATTTTAAATTGTAGGTAAGAATATTTTGAAGAATTAGCTTATTTCTTACTTAGGTACTTCACTTACTTACTTCCCCTTCCCCTGTAGGTAGCTGTATAGTGATCACAAATGACAACTGCAATTCAAAACATTATTCGTCTTTCTCACTGGCAGCTATCTCTGGAATATAAAAGCCTTTCCTAAAATCTAGTGCACAGCGCAAACTCGTAGTGAAATCTATATGACCGCTTTATTCTCAGTTCAATATTTCAGGAGCAACATGTTCCGTAAGTGAACTATTGCTCGAGGAACTATTGCAGGCAATTCAGCTTGATTTATGTTCGCGTTGCGGCGGCTAATAACATATAAATCCTCATCCGGTTTGCATACATCTCACTATTTGTCCCGTGTTTCGGTGGTAATGAATCTAGGATGGCGTTAGAGGAAGATGCGGCGAGGTTCCCAACCAAACTATAAATAAGTACGCCGTTAATGTTCCCTGGATCCACTTCCTAGATACTAGTTAGGTATTCAGTAAGTTTTCTTACTCTGGTCATCATTAGGTCATTGGGACTCAATTGTAGGAGCAGGATCCTCATATTTATGTCTTCCACATCCTAAATTTAAAAAAAATACAATTCCTTCGCTGGCCAGAAGGGTAGAGAAGGCCTGTACTGATATTCGCATTGGTAATCTTACCTCTTACTCTTAGTTGTCTCTTACGACATGCGCGGTAAACTGGAGTGATCCTTCTGCTTTGCTAAAACCACATGGCAGCGTTTTATAAGCCAAAAACCCTTGTAGGTTTATCCCAATTAAATCCCTACAACCCACCCACGAACCAGTAACTTAGCACATCATTTACGCCCGTATTTACAAACGATGGTTGCTTAAGTGAAGCATAAAATCGAACGCACAGCGTTGAATATAACTCTGTGATTGGTTCGTGTGTCACCCTGTGCGTTCACGCGCACTGTGAGACCTTAATAATGTTTGCGAATACGGGCGTTAACATTCAGAAACAGACAACTGACTGTCGGTACGACCAACCAAACTTTACTGTGATTAACTACAGTTAGAGGGGCTCATAAAGATTTCGGCCAGTTTGCTGCGCAGTGAGCCAGCCTATCGTTGGCTGCTGAAGCAATAACAGGGGCCTGTCACTTGCATATGGCAGCAAAATGGGCCAAACATTAGGTAAGACGATGTACAATTAGGATCAAACAGACGCTTGGTCACTTGCCAATTAAGCCGGTGTTATTAAAACATTTTGCGTTATTAAATTTCTATTGCAGAGTTTTTGGCAGAGAATTCAGATTTTCTAGTAGGTAATTTCCACCCCAATGACTCAACAGATATAAATTATGTACCCCAAATCAATTAGATGCCCAGCTGCTAGTGACATAGTAAATTAAATAGACAGCAGGTTTTGGGTTCGTACCCTGATAGGGACAAAAAGCTTAAATTATTATGAAAAGTCAAAAACCATATTAAAATGTTTGTTCGTTAAACATCATAGTAAAAGCATTATCACAACGAGTTTAGCTCAATTTAGCATCATTTCAGCCATTATTCGAATTCGCATGCACAACACGCACGACTTTCAGTTCATTTAACAAACATTTAGGTACAAACCACATAATATTTGCGTTATCAGCCTCAACTCGACCACCGAAAATGGGGAGTTCATTGACCTCTACGATCCATATCGCCTGAATCCAATGGCTGCCTGCAACCTTAATTACATTCTCCGCAAGTACGGCCGGCGTATCAAGGTAACTGCACTGTAGCTTTTGTAGTTGAAATAGGGCTTAATTTGCAACAGATTTTCTGTACTTGGTTGGAACAGTTCCGGGGATAGTCGGAGTTAGTTAAACGTTCATCGCTTGTACCATCCGAGTGAAAATCGGCACAAATACCAGCACAATAGAGTGAAACAGTCTATGAGGGATGGACGCAACTGTCTTGGACAGCACGTGTCAGCGAAGAACGGTACGATTGCAGTTTACGACTCATGACCGCTGCTGGTGTATCTATCAGTATTTTGGACAACATCCAAGGGATGAAACAATTTGAGTAGATCTTTAGAGGATTTGCCTCTTGCATAAAATAAGGAATTTTATTGGTCTACTCGTGTACTTCATTATTACTAATAGATGTGTCCTTGACGAAATTCCTTCGTAGATCTCACTCTATTTCTCTCGACTTTTGGCTATTGTCTTGTGCGTTATGTTATTATGATAAGGAATACATATCTATTGATTGTTGATCTCTCTGAGCACTAATGTGTTCCAATCCAACCAGCATTCTTGGATATGATTAAGATACAATGTAGGTATAATCTAAAATCTTCTAGAATGCAATCCGACGCCAAAATATGAATAATGTTGTTCAGAATACATTTTAAATACTTATCTTGCAAGAACATGACATACTTACCTATTTAATAGATGAGGAGTAGGTACTCTTGACATTCTGTAAATAATTTTAATATGTTAGCAACCAAATATTATAATTTTGAAAGTTTTCCATTTACAGCCTTATTCCAAATGGTGGTGTTACTGAACCCATATTTGTTACACTAGTGCCTAAATCAAACAGCTGTTTTGGACAGGATGTCACATGAGCCCAAACGAGATGTCTGCAGATCTGCAGATAATGACGACTCTGTAAGTAGGTGACTGTTTTGTTGTGCATGTGTCGCAGAATATGAGGAAAAAGGAGTTAGAGATAGCAATTAGTATACATATTTTTGGAATTGATGATTTTAAATACTCATAAGGATCAGAATGAGGATCAGTGATTTGCATTTCAAAATCAGCGATGCTTAATTAGATTCTTAGGTAAATATATCCAAATAAAACTAAGTCGACACTGTATCAAATATTTTTGGTTGAAAAATCAGATCTATTACAACTTTATTTATAGTATGCAGCTTCATAACATGAATTCTCTACATTAAAAAAAATACTGACCTAAATATTATGACTGAACGAACATCTCATCCCTTGCATGTATCATTTGAAACAGTAGAGAGCTTATTTTCATATTTATTTCACAAGTCATTACATATGAGTTTATCATCCTGACAACATTCCCACACGAATAAAACCGTCCCGAATAGAAAACTGAATTTCACGCTCGCCCATAAATATTAAAATATAAAGGGCAGTACAAAATTTACAGTTTGATTTGGCGGTTGCACACGACCGCGAGCTCATAAAACGTTGAATATGAAAATTTCCCCACTTTTCAAATAAAAAGCTAAGAGTTCATAAGCGATTACGTCAGGGCGCTTGAAAAATGACTTTTGGAACGGACGCGCACTCCGCGCACTTAAGATGAATTGTTTAAAATCGACGCCAAGATTAGCTAATTTCCAACCAAACGGGGAGTTTTTTTAGGCACTCAACCTCCCCTTTGAAGATACAATACACTTTTTACCTTCTCTCGCTTTTTATAAAGTGATTGTGTAATATTGTTTCGAGTAATGCTTTAGACGTAAGAGCTGCGATTAACGTTAATTGTCGATTTTTGCTTAAATTCGTTACATTTAGGCATAATTTTACTGTTTAAATTGCGTGGCATTATTACGTTGTTAACGCTGCGTATTTTAGGCTCGTTTCAAAGAGATATAAATAGGAGCATGTTTTTTACTTTACATACTAAATTGAGTTTTTACAGTTAGGAGCGCGTCACGTAGGGCCGCGGCTATGTGTCGAGCGGGTCCGGCGGACGTGACGACAATATGATCACGTCTCCAGAAGGCGCAAAACCCCAGTAATGGGAAGGTAAACAAACTGCTTCATGAAAAGCTTCATAAACCCGGTCAAGGACGAAGATTTGGTGTTGTTTATCATTGTATTTCTTAAAAATTTTCAGCTGAAATATCTTTTTAATCGAGTTATGGTTTCTTATTACGGAAGGTCTCCCGTCCAAAGAAGCATTGTTAACATAATTTTTATAAATTAAAATATAATTCAGGGATAATTATACAATGTGAACAAGTCAGCCGAATTATACTATAAACTGAAAGCATAGGTACGTTTTCTGGTATCTTCATAATATTTACATGTATAACATTAAAATTGCAATACATTCTAATGTAACTTCCCTATTTGAAATTACTAACCTTCGTTTGTTTCCTTCGTTTCAGCCAGATGTTGCCAATTGCTGCAGCTAGCCGGAGAAAAGCCTTATCCCCCAAGGATTTCCACAACTACCAGTTCTGGGCTCCCCGCATCCTGGTACTTTCTGCGACCTTCACCAGAACATAGGCCCGTTTTCCATTGGCTGCCATTCGAGAACTTTTCTGCTCCAACGGCTACCACATAACTTTGACCGTAACTATAATGATAGCCGCTGTATGGAGTTTGACAGATTTTTGACGTTTGTCAAAGTTAAAGTAAGGGTGCAACCCAGCCTTGGTATTACTAATAAATAATTAACCATTTCCTTCCAGGTCAATATGACAATGCGTCAATTACACAGCAACGCCATCCGCACCACCGATTAATTGCTGCGCACCACATTAAAACGTCTAATTGAATAGTGGCCTAACGGACAAACGGACAAGTAACATCTACATACATCAGAATTATTATGATGTGCGCTGCTATCGCGTAGTACCAGCCATTAGTGCGGGCACAAATCATCGATAGATTGGACACATTTGTCATCCGGTAATGAAGCGAAACTGCTATCGAGTACAGATGACAGCACATCAAGGGAAACTAGAGCATCATGTTGAAGTAAATAGGGTCTATAATGCAATAAATAAAGTGATCCGCTGTCGACTGTACAATCAAACAGATTCGGGAAGCACGAGTTATACCTAGTATTGTCAAGCCGCTTCCTTTGTTTAATTATGCAGGTCTTCGCTATGTCATTATAACGTTAAAAATTAAAGAGCTAGCTTCTAAAGTGAAATTGGTAAAATTCAGTTAGTATTTTGGTAATTGGCTACCAATTAGTCGTGTCTCTAGGCTAGAGTCTGATGTAGATCCATAAATTATTTTAAATAACAAAAAAAATCGTGAACCTGGTATAATATAATTTTGTTACAAAAACAGTTTCTTTATCGGCACTTTTTGTTACGCAAATAAATGAGGTTTTTTTGGATTAGGTGTCTGATATTTTTAACAGTTTGGCTGTTTCAGAATGTTGGTTGTGTCAAAGGTATGGACTAGTATGCTGTCTGCTGGTATCTTACTGATACAATTCGTGATCCATTGAGTTTTCTTTCAAGAACCACGCTTTACTTACACCAATGACCAAAGGTTGATTTCTTCAATTTCTATTAAGTAGAGCGTTACTATAGAGCGTTTTAAAGGCGGAAGTAACCTACTTTTTTTTAATTTTATGGCACAACTCATTTTAAATGTCAAATTATGATTCTAATTTTAAAAACGTCAAAGAAACTCAATTACCATGCACATGCGAATGCAAATGGCTATGGGTATGAAATTTTCCTTCAGATTAATCCATTAGACGTTCAAATAGAGCACATTATTTGTGCTTTATGTGATGAAAGTTTTACGATACTAATATTTTATGTTGAAATTTCCGCAACCCTGTTTAATCTACACGCGAGCTATAAAGCGGGAGTATACGTACCGACCGACACAAGATATTTCTAGAATTTTGCTTTAGTGTGGCATAAAAAGCAGCAATAAGATGCTGTGGTATAATACAGTTGTAAACCTCAGAGCTAGTGGATGAGTATTAGAACGATTTTATCTGATTTTACAGCTGCAGTAGCATTAATGTTGATTGTCAACCTCAAACGTCATAAGAAGTCTTTTGTTTTTGCCACCAGTGAGATAAGTCCGCATTACGAAACGACTGGAAATAAAACTATTTCATCATTTCAGCCACAGGATGTCCACTGCTGAACATAGGCCTCCCCCAATGACTTCCACATCGCACGGTTGGTAGCGGCCTGCATCCAGCGCCTTCCTGCTACCTTTATCAGGTCGTCGGTCTACCTTGTGGGTGGACGTCCCATGCTGAGTTTTCCAGTACCTACGTAAACGAACTAAAGTCACTGACATAGCCCGACGGATTAGCAAGCTGAGTGGCAATGGGCAGGGTACATAGTACGCGGCTGAAACTGACGGGCGATGAGGTAGCAAGATTCTGGAATGGAGGCCATGTACCGGAAAACGCAGAAAACTATTAAAATTTATTGAACTATATATCATATCAAACAATACGCTAGAGATTTGATTGAATTTATTTGTGTTTTACTAAAACGGGCCTGAGTTAGAGAAGGATAAAGTTTAGTTTTCTTTGCGATAAACTGGAAGGGTATTCCTTCTCGAGAGATTTTACATTTCTGCTAAAAGACTACGCCCGTATTCACAGACGATGCTTGCTTATGTGAAGCAGCAAATTGAACGCACAGCATTGGATAGAGCTCTGTGATAGGTTCGTATATCACCCTGTGCGTCCAAGCGCACTGTGAGACCTCATAGTAATGTGTGAGAATACGGGCGTTATACGATTTTTCACATATGACGCGCTACATAAACTTTTCGTAAGAGATCAAAATCCACGCAAGGAAGCCTCCGGCAAAAACTACTTATTAATAAATAGAACACTCATAACTTACTTTCTAAATATTTCTTCTCATTCAATACTTGATTTCTAAATATTTGTTGTTTAAGCTAAGGATATTGAGATACAAAGATAAGCCAAAAGACTAGCTCCGGATATTGAGTCTTCAGAGAAATTGGCAATTTGACAACCAATAATCTGTCTAGTAAATTGTGTTATAGCTCGTTACAGAGCAATTGAACGTTATTATCGACTACATACGTTAATTAATGTGTTTGAATCAGTCACACTATAATTATTACTACGAACCTGAGGTTCATTCCTGGTATAACTCATATAAAGGACGTAGCACATTTATCAACCCGGAAAGGGATCGTAACCGTAAGTATCAACTCGAGGCGGTCTGTATTCTTTGTATGAAACTCCATACGCGCACCTATCCGCACCATAATGTAAACGCCTCGCGGTTGATAGCGCGCGAAAGGCGATGACAGCTAGCAAAAGGCGATACGGTGTTGATCCCTTTCCGAGTTGATAAGTCTGCTATGACCTTTACCCAATTTGTCGAGTCTAATTATTATAGGATTGTCTCAACAGCTTCCGATTACTTACTTCAACTAATCCTCACACAAATTATTATTAAATAGGTATCTACTAGCTTTCCGCCCGCGGCTTCGCCCGCGTAGAATTTTATCTGTCACAGAAAACTTTATCGCGCGCGTCCCTGTTTAAAAAACCGGGATATAAACTACCCTATGTCCTTTCCCGGGATTCAAACTATCTCCCTGCCAAATTTCATTAAAATCGGTTCAGTGATTTAGGCGTGAAAGAGAGACAGACAGACAGACAGAGTTACTTTCTATTAGAACCAGTGCACACTGCACAGTGTAGCATTAGTGAAAGGTTTTTGAAATTTTTTTTGACAGGCCGATATTCACGCTTGCGAAGCTGCGAGCAAAAGCTTAGTGGCATAGAACTAATCTGTGTGTAAATTATGCTTGTAGTTTGGATTTAATTTCTCTATTTACCTACTTGTAATTAATTTAATTATGGTACCTACTCAAGACATCATCTTACCCCTGAGGCAGTCGGGTCTTCACTAGTTGGGGTCAAAGGCGCTTTAACAGTGTGTGTTTAGGTAAGTAGGTAATATCTCGTCAGAAAACGCAAGACTCGTAATTTCACAAACGTTTTCATCTATTTGAATACGCTCGCCATTTTGTGAAACGCCGAAGGCAATTTGAGGATTCTTCAAATAGAGTTGATTTCAACGTGTGTCAAAATTAAATGTTACTATCCCCTTAAGCTCAGCTTGTGGCGTATTCCACATTTAAGCAGGTTACAATATACTCTTAAGAATAAAATCAAAAATCAAAATCAAAATCAAAAATATTTATTCAGTTTAGACCACAAGTGGCACTTATGAACGTCAATAGATTAAGGTTTGTAATTGGTCTAAATAAACAGAGTATATTTTATGTAGCTTACCAAAAGAGGGGTTCACGAGACTGTTCTTTTATTATAAAAACAGAAAAAATTAACAATCAATAATATTAACTACCTAACGTAAGGTCATAAGAAGTGTTAATAAATTTTTGCAATTTTTATTTTGGCTTTCAAAAAGCGCTTTTACCCAAAATTTGAGTTGAGTTTTGAACATCGTCTCGTTATAGTAACTAGTAGATAAGAAACTGTTTCTGCTAACCACATGATTTATCAAGACGTTTTGTAAGTGGAAATCTGTTTTATGAACTAAATTGTGTCGTATCGATTTGGTATATGTCTTTTTTTGGTATTCAATAAAGTATTCTAACAATATGTTGTTTTATTTTCAAACAGACAAAAGCACATCGACCCTACAGAAATAGGCTAGGGTCAATGTGCTGGCGACCTTCCACTCCTTAAAAATACACTGATATCTAAATAGGGGGCGTGCCTCCTATGAAGCTGTCATAGACCACCTACCTAGTTGTCATTATTATTTAACTTGACAGTGACGACCCTCCTTTATGATTAGTGTGTCGAAATGCCTTGTTACATAATTACAGTTAGGGCTTTCCGACTCATCCATCCATTTACTAGATTTGGGTAAATTTCAGTTACAGATACTTTTTCAACTTAATATACTTTTTACGTGGATGTTATTACATGAATAAGCAAATCAACGCTATCTTATACAGGATGTCCCAGAATGGGTTAATCCCTAAAAAACATGAAAAAAAAATTTCGTGAGTTCGGATTTTTTTTTAAATAAAGTGCTCTAAACTCAAAATCTACTCATTATTTTCAAAAGTACAAATAAACTCCAAACGCAGCAATTATAGCCAGATACTTAGGCAAAGCTGATTTATTTTCACTTTTTCAACATATTTTTTGTGTCCTTATGCACTTTATTTTTTTCATATTTCTTAGGGACAGTACATTAGTAGAGCTACCTCCCCTAGCGGTTTGATTCACTCATTCTGGGACACCCTGTATAATCTGGGTCTATTATAATATTTTGTAGTCTGCATAGAAAGGGTTAGACGTAAAGTTAGCTTCTCATATTAATGAATAAAATAATAATAGATTTTTTCATTCTCGAAAGAAAGGTTCTCGAGTGGCGACCTCGGGCTGGAAGACGTAGCGTGGGCAGGCCTCCTACTAGGTGGATCGACGATCTAGTAAAGGTCGCGGGAAGAATCTGGATGCGGGCAGCGCAGGACCGTTCATTGTGGAAAGCCTTGGGGGAGGCCTTTGTCCAGCAGTGGACGTCATTTGGCTGAGATGAGACTAGAGAGACGAGGTTTTTTTTATTAATAATGGAATCTGATACGCAAAATTTTAATTATTTTGTCAATTTAGGTAGAGTATTTTATTTATGTAGGTTAGGTAAGTAGGTGGTACATTACATAATCGTATTTTGTATTTTTCAGTATCTTCATCGCGGTATGGTAGAAAAGGAGATGTATCTAATTACTGAAATCAATTAATGCTCTAATTTACAAATATTGAGGCTTCAATTGAGGCCTATGGTAAGTCTGTGTATTGTTATTTTCAAAGGATCTTCCTTCCTTATTAATTAGAATCGTCAAAGGCAGAAAATATTGAAAACCTTATTATTTTCCGCTTAGGGTAGCAATGAAACAATGAACGTTGTTTATGGAACCTATTATCCGGGTATAAGTTATTGTGAAAAGTAAATAAGGTTCATAGTTAATTAGATACCTAAATAAATAAGGTTGTATTTATGGTGTATGAGATAGTAACCTGAATTTCTTTACAAAGGGCCACTAGATGATTATATTATTTCTCTGATAGAAAGAACGCTATGCTTGGTGTTGTTCTGTTACAGGCTGAATTCGTGATCTATAATATTATGTTCTGTATGACGGGTGCAGTTTATATTTGCTAATTAAGCCCAATAATTCCTTCTTAAATCTTTTTTCATTGTTTTTTATTAAGTCGAAAATGCAAATAAGTAGGTACTTACTTACTACTAGTAAAATTTCCTGTATAGGTAATATTATTGTGAATACAACCAATACAGACATTTAATGATATTGGCACTATCAGATGAACTAATTCAAACTTCTGAACTCACAACTTCAACAATAGCTTCAACTTTTGCAGTAAATTGCAGTAAAGTCCATTTATCAGAGACTATGTATTGCTTAAAAGTAGCCACCAAAGCACCGACCTTAGTATTTCCAAAATATAAACTTTTTATATCATATCAATAGTAGAAAATATTTATTTTCATATGCCTAAAATGATATTATTATATTTCTACAATATCAACATTTACTTATTCATTATCTAATTCGCTACATTGATGCTAACACTGGTGCTCTCACTCGCAAATGGCTCCCAAACCTGGACAGCATCAACCAACTTTTCGCTCAGGCGGAACACTCCTTCCACCTGACACAAATTCTTACCGGTCACGGCTATCACCGACAGTACTTACATCGGTTCAAGATAGTTGAGACCGATAAGTGCAATTGCGACACAAATGCTGTTCAGGATATACTCCACCTACTCAAAGAATGTCCACGTTTTGCCCGGCAAAGAGTACAGCACATGGCTATATGCCAATACGCTAAAGTTAATCCCTTTGAAATATCGGACCTGTTAAAGAGGGAAAGCGCCATCCAATCATTCATCCAATTTTGTAAATATATTGTAAATAATCTAAAAGAATATAATAGTACGTAAGTAAAATTTTCTGTAAGTATTCATAAAGTATTTAAGTATAAATGATATTTAAAGGACATCATCCATTTTGGTCCAAAATCAAAAGTGCCGGCCAAAAAATAAAAGTGCTGTATTCTGATAGAATACGTCCGCCTTAGCATTTATTACTATGGCACCAAAGCTGTAGCACCACTGTGCGTCAAAATATATGAAACGTGGATGATGTCCTTTATGTAAATATTTGAAAAAAAAAAAAAGATTAAAAAGAATATATAAAAAGTAAAAAAAAAATGTACAAAAAAATACTGTAAAAAAATAGTAATTATCCTGTCTTCGTCTTCTAGATTTATTTCTTACTATGTAGTAGTCCCGCTACGCGCCAACCATATCGCACAAGCTGTTTAGAGTAAAAGAGACAAAAATTGCCCCTCTCTTTCCTACCCTACCTGCCGGAGTGCCATAGTTCCTATCCTCATTCTTGTCCGTGCGCGCGCGGCGTTCGCACAAGTGCAAACACGTTCATCTGTGATTCACAAAATGTCGAAACGTAAGCACGAGGATGAATCATGCGAAGAAAAGTGGTTACGGAAAATGAAAAAATATGAGCGTAAATTGCAAGCAAAACGGTCTAGGCGAATAATTTACTCGGACGATGAAAATGATGTGCAAAATGAAGGTAAGTTAGCTACTTATTTTCAATCGACCAAAAAGTGAAAGTGAGTCATTTGTAACGAACGAGACGTTTAGTGCATTGTTTGTTTATTCTATTTTTAAATATCCGTTGTATTCTTCGGAGTGTTAAAGTAATTTTGGACATGGAAAATGCACACTTTTTTGGCAAATACTATTTAAGACTGTTCCGTTCCGATGCATTCATCGGTAACGTTTATTTTAAGCATCTGATGTATTCTTCAGATAGCAATTCATATTTATACAAGTTTTTTTTTTCAAAAAAAAAAAAAAAAAAAAAAAAAAAAAAAAAAAAAAAAAAAACCCATAGATAAAAGTGAAAGGTCACTGACTCACTCACTTATCACGAAATCTCAGAAACTACAACTGCTAGGAGTCACAAATTTTGTATGGGAGTCCCTTTTAGAACGGTGCTCACTAAGACGGGATTTCGCAAAATTCTAAGGGGATATAAACGGTGTCCACGCGCGCTAGTCTTTATATGTATAAAAACCACGGAAATTTATTCCAACGGGTCATTTTATAACCATGCTGAATAAGAGCGTATCTGAAAAATCCGATGAATTCCTCCCGGTAGTCAATTGTTACTTTCCTTTGGCCATTGTTTGCTCAAAACAAAAGGCTTGCGCCTCTTGTTTTTGTTTCCTACGACCATTGTGATGCCTTATCGACAGTTGGAGCCAGAGACACTGGTGTGAATAGAATGATAGCGGTTTCCCATTGAATACCTAAAACTGAAGGAAAGTAGTGGGCAGAAAACAACAATAGGTGAGCTGGAACACAACACAACTATCCACAGTGTTGTGAATAAGCTGTTGTAAACACTCTAATGGTACTCTTAAACGCTAGCTTAAGTTGCGGGTTCGTATCCTGAGTGAGGGAGGCATGATCCTGAGCTTGATAGAGAAAGAAGTCAAATTCTTGCCACTTACCATTTACCTACATAATATTATTATTAATATTTTATGCACTTTGCATAAAATATTAATAATAACTACACGCACTATGCACACTTGGAGTCTGTGTTAACTGTAATAATAAATTAATGATTATTGAATAAGGCCCGATTTGACCAAACTTTTATCCGGTAATAACTCCTGGTATGACTGACTGACTGACTGACAAATTGACACTTTCAGTATGGGAAATATGTCAAAACTGACGATTTTTTCTGAGATTAATATTTACCTACTCTTGTTTGGTCGAATCCACTTTTAATGTAAAAAATAGGCAGTGGCTTGAAAATATATTTTATACATTAACTGTCTCTATACAATGTATACGTAATTTAATGATAGAAATATCCAAATAGAATTATTATTTCACAAAATCTCAAATTATCTGACAGACAATTTAATATTGGAATGTGTTTTATTTCCTTTTGATTATAGTCTCATAAGGAAAATCGTAAGTCTTTTCCGTATTATCGAAATCCCTAGCAATAGTATAACGATTCTTAAATTATGTAGTTATTAAAGTGACGGAATGAGTCTGTACCTACTCGTATGTAGTTTAGGAACATTATAGGTACCTGGACATGAGCTCCCCTGGCTGAAGTTTTTAAATAGACTTCGGACGCAGGTCGGCCGTAGTAAGGACAATTTTTTCAGGTCAGGATTCTTGGATGGCTCGAACTTGGAGTGCAAGTGTGGTTTTGTTTCCCAGTCGACGTTGCACATGATGTCGTGCCCTGCGTGCCCAAACAACTGCACGCAGGAAGATTTAATGAAGGCTACTGACAACGCCACTCTTGTGGCGGAGTTTTGGGCTTACACTGTGCAGGTTTTCTGTCGAAACGACAATGAGAAGAAGAAGAATATAGGTACCTGTGAAGTTTAAGTGCTTTCAACTGCACATCAGATCAGAATACATTTTTTTGTAGCAAAATCTCACTTACTACAAAACAATATGATAAGATGCCGCAGTATTTTGTTAGAAATACTGTATGCGTTTCCGAACGTATAAATGTCAAATCATAGACATTAGTGCTTTATGGTTCCCTCCTACTTCCGTTCTGTAAGCATCATGGTGTGCAAGTAATAAATAGTTTATTTTCCTAAAAGTGAGTTTAATATGCTAAATCCCTCCAGTAAACACGATTAATTTCCACCTCAAACAGCAGAGCGTAGTTGGCAAATATAAAAATGACGGCCCTGAACGTCTATCCGAAATTAGTGGAAAATGTTAATTTCTCAAATTGGAAATTTCGTGTGAAAACATTATTGGAAGAAAAAGGACTGGAGGGAGCATTATTGGAAAGGAAAAGTGAAGTAAAAGACACTGTGTGGCGAGAAATAGACGCCAAGGCAAAAGCTGTTATTGTACAATGTGTGTCCGACAAATATTTAGAAATAATCAAAAAATGTCCGACTGCGGCGGCCATGTTTGTTAAATTGGAAGAAGTTTTTGAGAGAAAAAGCATATTTAACAAAATATATCTCAAAAAGAGATTGCTCGCTCTAAAGATGCACAGTGGAGATACACTCCAAGATCATTTCATAAAGTTTGACACGTTGATCTCGCAGATTGAAACAACTGCAACAACGATGGATGAATCGGATAAAGTATGCCACCTGCTTATTACCTTACCACAAGAATATGAAGCTGTAATTACTGCCATGGAAACGATGAATGAGGAACTTAATATAGAATTTGTAAAATCAAGACTTTTGGATGCAGAATTGAAAATAAAAAACTCAGGCATTTCTAGCAAACAAAATGTAGAAAACAGCAGCGAGACTAATTTCTTTGCCTGTTATAAATGCGGCAAGAAAGGGCATAAGGCTTATCAATGCTATAATAATGCAGCAACTCGTGGTAGAGGCAGATCCCGGAGAGGTAGATATAGAGGCCCAACAGCAAATGTAACTGAAACTGAAACGGAAGACAATGAGTTTATGTTTATGACAAGATCAAATACAGTGTTAGAAATACTGTATGCGTTTCCGAACGTATAAATGTCAAATCATAGACATTAGTGCTTTATGGTTCCCTCCTACTTCCGTTCTGTAAGCATCATGGTGTGCAAGTAATAAATAGTTTATTTTCCTAAAAGTGAGTTTAATATGCTAAATCCCTCCAGTAAACACGATTAATTTCCACCTCAAACAGCAGAGCGTAGTTGGCAAATATAAAAATGACGGCCCTGAACGTCTATCCGAAATTAGTGGAAAATGTTAATTTCTCAAATTGGAAATTTCGTGTGAAAACATTATTGGAAGAAAAAGGACTGGAGGGAGCATTATTGGAAAGGAAAAGTGAAGTAAAAGACACTGTGTGGCGAGAAATAGACGCCAAGGCAAAAGCTGTTATTGTACAATGTGTGTCCGACAAATATTTAGAAATAATCAAAAAATGTCCGACTGCGGCGGCCATGTTTGTTAAATTGGAAGAAGTTTTTGAGAGAAAAAGCATATTTAACAAAATATATCTCAAAAAGAGATTGCTCGCTCTAAAGATGCACAGTGGAGATACACTCCAAGATCATTTCATAAAGTTTGACACGTTGATCTCGCAGATTGAAACAACTGCAACAACGATGGATGAATCGGATAAAGTATGCCACCTGCTTATTACCTTACCACAAGAATATGAAGCTGTAATTACTGCCATGGAAACGATGAATGAGGAACTTAATATAGAATTTGTAAAATCAAGACTTTTGGATGCAGAATTGAAAATAAAAAACTCAGGCATTTCTAGCAAACAAAATGTAGAAAACAGCAGCGAGACTAATTTCTTTGCCTGTTATAAATGCGGCAAGAAAGGGCATAAGGCTTATCAATGCTATAATAATGCAGCAACTCGTGGTAGAGGCAGATCCCGGAGAGGTAGATATAGAGGCCCAACAGCAAATGTAACTGAAACTGAAACGGAAGACAATGAGTTTATGTTTATGACAAGATCAAATACAGAGAATAATGAAAAGGAAAGCATAAATATGATAATAGATTCAGGAGCAACACATCATTACATACAAAGTAAATATGAAAAATATATGACAAATGTAAAACAACTGGACTTACCTGTGGAAATAAAACTGGCGAATGGAGACAAATTAATAGCTGAAAAGAAAGGATTATTACGAGTGAACCTGAAAGGGAAAAATATTACAATTGAAGCATTAATAGTACCAAGACTGACGCATAACTTACTCTCGGTGAATACATTGATTGAAAGAGGTTACTCAGTATTATTTAGAAACAAGGAAGTGACAATAAAAGCAAATAATAATCAACTTTTTACTGGTGAAAGAATTGGAAAGCTATATGTACTCACAGTTAATGTAATGGAACAAGGTTGTTCATACAGCATGAATATAGAGAATAACAAAAACATTTGGCACATGAGACTGGGACACCTGAACAGAAATAGTTTATCAAAGATGCAATTACCGTATGATGACAAAGTGTGTGATTCATGTATGAAGAATAAAAGTACCAGATTACCTTTCAAACCGGTGAACCATCCCCAATCAAAAGCAATTGGTGAGTTGATACATTCAGATGTGGCGGGACCAGCAAGAGTACCTACCAAAGAAGGAAGCAGATACTTTCAAACAATAATAGATGACTATTCACATTTTACCTACACATTTCTACTGAAAAATAAATCTGAAGCAGCAAACAACATAATTACTTACATAAAAATGATTGAGACTGAAAAGGACATAAAGATCAAAAGAGTGAGATGTGACAACGGCGGCGAGTACTCATCAAATAGTTTCAAAAGGTTCTGTGAAAACAAAGGAATACAGATAGAATATACAGGACCGTACAGTCCGCAAATGAATGGCAAAAGTGAAAGAATGAATAGGACTCTCTACGATAAAGCAAGGACGATACTTGATGAATCAAATCTACCAAGACACTTGTGGGGTCAAGCTGTACTTACTGCAACATATCAAATAAATAGATGTCCAAGTAAAGCGATCAACTACAAAATACCAGCAAAAATATTTGGAAAGGAATTCATACTCAAGAAATTAGTAACATTTGGAGCAAAAGGTTGGATGGTAGTATTACCTAAAAGAGACAAAATAGATCAAAGAGCAATACATGTGAGAATGATTGGTTATGGGAAAAATGGATACAAAGTATGGATACCGGAGACTGATGAAATAACAATAACAAGAGATGTTCGTTTTGATGAAACAGATATAAAGTACATACCAAAGAATGAGTTTGAAAATGAAAAATCTACAGATGAAAATGAGAATGTTGTAATAAATAATGAAGAGAAAGAAACAGTAAAACAAACAAGGAAGAAAATAATAGAGAAAGATACAAGTAATATGGATGAAAGTGAAATAGAGACAGAAGCAACTACACAAAATAAAGATAAAGTGACTAGATCAGGAAGAAGAGTAAATAAACCAGCATGTCTAAATGAGTATGAGTTACACCAAGCATATTGTCTAATAAGTATAGATGATGAACCACAAACCTACAATGAAGCATTAAATAAAGGTTGGCAAGAAGCAATACAAAGCGAATTAAAAGCACATGAAAAGATGAATACATGGACAGTGACAGACTTACCTGAGAATAAGAAAGCTATTGATGCAAAATGGATATTTAAGCTGAAAGAAAATAATGTGAAAAAGGCAAGATTAGTAGCCAGAGGTTTTCAAATAAAAGAACACGAAGATTTTGGTAAAAACTATGCACCTGTGGCAAGAACAACAACAGTAAGAGCTTTGTTAGCACATGCAGTTCAAAATAACTGGCCATTGAGACAGCTCGATGTTCCTACAGCCTTCTTAAATGGCATGATAGAATCAGAAGTTTACATAAAACCACCTGAAGGAGTCAAAGTTGAGAAAGATAAAGTACTGAAATTGAACAGAGGATTATATGGTTTAAGAGAAAGCCCAAAGTGCTGGAACCAACGCTTTGACACCTACATACAGAAAAGAGGATTCAAAAGATCATTACATGACTTTTGTTTATACTGTGGAAATGAAAGAAAAGTATTTTTACTGATTTATGTTGACGACATAATAATTACTGGATTGGACAAAGATATAGAAATTGTAGTAGAAGACTTAAAGAAAGAATTTCAAGTAAAAGATTTTGGAGAACTTAAATTATTCCTAGGAATGGAAATAAATAGAACAAAAGATACATTGAAAATAACACAAACAAGACAGATAAACAAGATGTTACAAAAATTTGGACTGAAAGATTGTAAAGGCACAAGTACTCCAATTACAAAGGGATTTCAAGTTGATACAAGTGAAGAAATATGTGACAACATACCATATAGGCAAATCATTGGAAGCCTAATGTTTGTAGCAACAGTATCAAGACCAGACATAGCCTATACAACATCATATCTAAGTCAATACCTGGACAAACCGACAAAAAGTCTGTGGACTCAAGCCAAGAGAACCTTGAGATACCTGAAAGAGACCATTGACATGGGACCCATCTATGAGAAGAACCAAGAAGACATACTAATAAAATCTTTTTCAGATGCTGACTGGGCAGGAAATTCGACAGACCGCAAGAGCATGACAGGATCAGTATCACAATATGGAGGAAATACAATAGCCTGGCTATCAAGGAAACAAACATGTGTGGCCCTATCAACCGTTGAGGCAGAATACATAGCAGCAGCAACCAGCGCATGTGAGTTACTTTACCTGAAAGGACTTTTCACTGATTTTATTGGAAGTAATAGAGACTTTAAGTGTATTTTATACATAGATAATATTGGTTCAATTCAATTAACTAAATCTTTTGAGAATAGTAAGCGTGCTAAGCACATTGATACAAAATATCATTTTGTTAAAGATATTGTATTATCCAAAGAAATTGATGTTCAGTACATTGAAACTGAAAATAATTTGGCAGACTTATGTACTAAATCATTGAGTAATGAAAAACTGTCATATTTGAGAAAATGTTTAAATATTAACTAATTTCATGTTGTTATAATGAATCTTTATAAGCTGATAACAGTAACTAACTGAATTTTGTGATGTAAAAGTAATTAAAAACACATATTGTAAATACCTACCTACCTCATCTACTTTTCTATTGTAATAGAAATGATGACATTAACGATTAATTTAAGAATGGACTTTGATTTAGGATAAATGGAATATCAATACAAACAAATTGAAGAGTTTTATTTGCTTCAATAGTCTAATTTAATGTTTCTAAATAATTGACTAGGCCATTGAATTACCTTCACAAAACAATAAGTTCGATTAATTTTTAATTATTATCTGTTATAGGATATTTTACCATGAAATACTCAACACCACAATTTAGATTCGAATCAATTGAAATCGAAAGCAAGCAGATAAAATAATAAACAAATAAGTTTCTTTTTTGTCGTCGACTGTACGCTTATGCCAACTTTTCGGCTCTTGCTTTGGCGGCGTCGGCGTCTTTGTGTCAACAAAAGGCGTGCGGCTTGTCGGCATTTGTCGGCGCGTGCGCTTTGATTTAATTCAGTTTTTGATTAGCTTTCTTGTGTGAAGGTGCGTTTTGTAGTGCTCGTGAAGTGAACTATGACGCACAGATGCACAAATGCAAATAAATTTACTAAGACGCGCCTTAAAAATCATGGCCTTTGCTGATTGATTTTTCGATGGTATCGTGAGTCCGTTTTACTGTGATTAACATAAGATAATAAGGATAGACAACGATATGAGAGTAGGCCTGCAACATTAAAGTGATAGCTCGCCCAATCAGTCGATCAGCTAATCGGCTATCAGCTGTGACGACTGCTGTGAGTTGTTATGACGTGAGTGTAAACAACAAAAAAGTGTGCAGTGGTAGTGAGCGTTGTGTGTGTTGTGTCTCGTGTTCCTGTGCAGAATGAATACACTACAGCTTTGTTGTGTGAGTAAAAAATACAGCATGTTCCATTATGTAAGACGAAATGAATTTTTATTTTTGTTAGAAAATGTAACTTTGTAAAATCATTATAAAACACATACTCAAATTTGGTGAACTTGTTCAGTGTACCGTATAGATGCCCCCATTAAAAGGAATGTAGCTAGTTTAGAAGGACCCTGTATAGGGACGGTCGCCACAAATCTTCACATCTCCTACACTTATTTTTTTTCTAAATTCGTAATTATTCTATACCGCCTACTTTATTTTCAGTTTGGCCCTAAGGTTGACTGGCAGAAAATGTCCGAAAGGCATTAAGTCCGCCTTATGTACACCGTTCTATGTGCATATAAGTTTTAAATAAATAAATAAATAAATAGTTAAAGGTCTACTCTACTTGTTCCAGGAACCTTCTCCTGGTACTGAAGAAGTCCGGTGCGACGAACTTCATCATCTGGTGCTCGGCGGAGTGCGCGGTGCGCGTGCTGGACGCGGCGCAGCGCGTGGGGCTGCTGGCGGCGCGCCACTCCTACGTCGTGCTCACGCTCGACCTGCACACGCAGCCCACGGCCGACTTCAGCCACGGCGGCGCCAACATCACCAGTGCGTCTCCACACGTTTGTTGAACCAGTGAACTAGCGCACTTGAACGAATCAGCACGTACCTAGTTACCTACTCGATAATCATAACGTCTCGTTGTATCCTTTCCAGCGTTCCAACTGTACGATCTCAATTCAACGGAAGTGACGTCGACGATTGAAGCGTGGAGCGCCGCCTACGCGCGGCGTCTCGGTGACGAGGAAGATGCATCGAGTGCATCGGAAGCTCCGCCGGTGGCGCTGCTGCTGGCCTACGACGCGTCGCGCCTCGTGGCCGAAACTTGGCAGAGGCTGCAGCTGCCGGCGGCGGGCGCCGGCGACTGCGCCGCGGGCACGGGCGCGTTCCACGCGGACACGGTGCTGAACTACGTGCGCTCGGAGGAGTGGGCGGGCGGCGCGGCGTGGGAGGCGGACGGCGCGCGGCGCGACGTGCGGCTGCGCGTGGTGGAGCTGGCGCGCGGCGGCGCGCTGACGCACGTGGCGCTGTGGGCGCCGCGCAGCGCCGTCGTCTGGCAGCGCCCCGTCGTGCACACCGCGCCTCCCCCTCAGGACTCCATGACCAACAGAACCTTCACTGTGCTCATCGCCATTGTATGTTTTTTTCCAGTCAACTTTAGTAGCTAAGAAAAGCCACAAAAAATGTCTAAACTCGTTTTATTTTTTTATTTCAGAACGATCCATACGTAATGGAAAAGAAATCAACGGAGCGTCTATCTGGAAACGACCGATACGAAGGTAGCAGTTGTTTTTAGGATATTTATCATACAATTAACGCAGTTCTCTCTTTTAAAAAATAAAGGAATGTTTTCTTTTGAGTAAAATTTTCTAGTGTAGATAGAGTAGGTACTTTCCCTCCAGGTGGCATTACAAAATTCAACCATGTACAGAGACAACAACAGAAAACGAGATTCCACCTGTAAACCGTGCCAGAGCTACACTTGGCGTGGATATAATGTAATCGTATGTAAGTAATCTTATGTAATTCATTATTAGGTTTCTGCATCGAGCTGATCGACCAGCTGGCGAAGCTGCTGCAGTTCAACTATACTTTCGTGGAGCAGGAGGACGGCGATTATGGCAAATACAACAACATCACGCGCCAGTGGACTGGCATGATGCGGCGCCTCAGAGACGACCCTGTAATTACACATTACCTATTGCTAATTCAGCAAATGCTTTGCGCATACATTGGGACTCTCCCCGGGCCTACCCACTAAAACCCGACGGCGTCCACCGGAGCCCAAAGAAACGGAGCCGCGAGTTATTGTCCTAGCTCGGACATTTATCCGCAGCTCCGCTTCAGGCTAGAGGATCGCTCACGAGCGAGCCTCTGCGGCTTCAAGGAACCCCCAATCCCCTCCTCCAATTGGGTTACGGGTTGCCCGACAGGCCCGCCGAGTTGACGAGACCTGCCGCGCAGGTGAGAAGTTAGCCGCCCGCATGAACAGACCACGCGGAGTGCGGACGTTGCCCAGAGTGCACCATGAGGTCCCTCACCATCGCACCCGGGAAATATTATTGAAACTAACTATATTCACGCGTAAGAAGTCGCGGGAATAGCTAGTTACGTTATAGAAAAGATAAATTATTAATTACTACGAGTAGCTTTCCACCCGCGGCTTCGCCCGCGTGAAATTTTATCTGTCACAGAAAAACATTATCGCGCGCGTCCCTGTTTCAAAAACCGGGATAATGTCCTTTCCGGGGACTCAAATTATCTCTATGCCTTTCATCAAAATCGGTTCAGTGGTTTAGGCGTGAAATTTTGGAGGACCGTGCATGATAATAATTATTATTATGATTCCGATTATGCAGGACATAGACTTCGCGATCACGGACCTGACGATCACGGCGGAGCGCGAGCGCGGGGTGGACTTCACCACGCCCTTCATGAACCTCGGCATCAGCATCCTGTTCCACACGCCGCTGCCGCCCGAGCCCGAGCTGTTTGCGTTCCTCTTGCCTTTCTCTAACGGAGTACGTATAAACACGAAACACAGCATAAAATAAAAAACGTGATTATTCCTAGAGTACTTATAAGTATCTAACTTCTTTCAAAGATTTTCTAGAGTAGTCCATGCCTAGGACTAGGTTAGTAGATAAATACATGTATAAAAATCAACTTAAGCGGGTAGGTTAGTACACTAAGCAGAAACCTAACCCAGTTCCATGTCAGGTGTGGCTGTGCCTGGGATTCGCATACTTGGGCTCGTCGTTGGTGCTGTACGTGGTGGGGCGGCTGTGCCCCGAGGAGTGGCAGAACCCTTACCCGTGCGTGGAGGACCCGCCCGCTCTCGAGAACCAGTTCACGCTCGCCAACGCGCTCTGGTTCAACCTGGGCGCCGTGCTGCTGCAGGGGTCCGAGATAGCTCCAGTGTAAGTTCATAAAAGAAAATATCATGAACTCACTGTTGATGCGTCTATAATGCATACATTCGTACATCGTACGAGAGGATCAGAGGAAGTCTGAAGATCCATATCCAGGTGTATTGGTTTGTTCGTAACTGCGCAGTGCGTACGGGACGCGCGCAGTGGCGAGCATGTGGTGGCTGTTCGCGCTCGTGATCACGAGCTCGTACACGGCGAACCTGGCCACGCTGCTGGCCAAGACCACCTCCACCGAGCTCATCCACAACGTGCAGGAGCTGGCCGAGAACGAGCACGGCATCACCTACGGCGCCAAATTGGGCGGCTCCACCTACACCTTCTTTGAAGTTAGTTTTTCTTACATATTTTTACTACGCAAATCGAACTTTGAAAAAACAACTTTGAATAAACAGTTATTTTACATTCGTATAATATAAAGTTGAAGAGTTTGTTTGTTTGAACGCGCTAATGTCAATAATTACTGGTCCGATTTAAAAAAAAATATTGTGTTGAAGGTGTTTGTGTTAGGCTATAGATATAACATCACCCTACATCTAATAGGGGTGGAGCAGTAAGGAAAAATGTTGCAGAAGTCGCTGGCACAGCTAGTTAAATTGTATTTTATTTGATATTATTATTATTTTATTTATGAATCAATTGAAAATTTCAGCAATCTCAAAACCCGCTTTATCAAAAGATGTTCCAGCAAATGCGTTCGCAGAAGATGCCAGAAAAGAATGATATAGGTATCCAAAAGTACGAATCTGTAATTAACAAGAAATAATGTTATAAAACTATTAATTATAAAATTGAAGTAATACTAATTAACAATAATGCAAACATTTTGTAGAGTCGTAGAAGGAAACTACGCGTTTTTAATGGAGTCCACAAGCATTGAGTACACAATCGAGCGTAACTGCGAGACGACTAAGGTATTGCCAAAACTTGATTTTTTTTTCTAACGCCTGTCAATCATAAATCATTATAATAATAATTGTTATTAAGTTTAACAGTCACGCTAATAGATTTTATTTTATTGTGTGTTTTGTAGATCGGCGACTTGCTTGATAGCAAAGGTTACGGAATTGCAATGAAAAAAAGTAAGTGTGTACCTACCTACCTCTTACTTAGATAAGTAACGGTATGTTAAGTGGGACTCAATACATAGGTAGGTACTCTAGTTAACATTCCACATCTTGTATGTTAGGTACTCGTATATAAGACCTGTTTTTAATGAGAATACTTTTAATAATATAGTTAAGTAGTAGCCACGAAGCTAACCCGAACCTGGTTTGCAGACTCGGCGTACCGCAACTCAATGAACTTGGCGCTGCTGAACCTGCAGGAGGCGGGCGTGCTGCGCGAGATGAAGCACAAGTGGTGGAAGGAGATGCACGGCGGCGGCGCGTGCAATGTAACACATCGCCAATGTTCCATTCATGTGCAGTGCATGATTCAATGGGCAAACACCAGGGGCTCATTCATGAGGATCGGAATTCAAACACGTACCTACCACTAAGCTTACAAAACTGGACGCGCGCTGATCTAATCATGTTTATCTTGTATCAGACGGTGGAAGACCGCGAGAGTTCCGAGCTGCGGATCCAGAACTTCTTCGGGCTGTTCCTGGTGCTGATCGTGGGCTGCGTGCTGGGCGTGCTGCTGTCGTGCTGCGACCTGGCGTGGGCGGCGGCGCGTCACCCGCGCGACCCCGCCGCGCCGTACTTTGCGCGCT
Source organism: Ostrinia furnacalis (assembly GCF_004193835.3). Taxonomy (NCBI): domain Eukaryota; kingdom Metazoa; phylum Arthropoda; class Insecta; order Lepidoptera; family Crambidae; genus Ostrinia; species Ostrinia furnacalis. Next base: position 90,458 of record NW_021136622.1, on the reverse strand, counting down.
TCTGGCAGGAGCTGCGCTTCGTCTTCCGCTTTGAGCAGAGCGAGAAACCAGTGCAGGTTTGTATTTTAACAAAATGCACTTTTATGATGATGCTTTCTTCATATCTACATCCAAGCATTATGATTATGCGGTTTGCGCGTCTAGAACTCTAAAAGCTACAAAGAAAGATTCTTAATACTGAACCTCATTTCAGGGTCCGTTGATCGAGTCACTGCCGTCGTCGGCGCACACGGGCTCGGCGGAGCCGGAGCCGGAGCCGGAGGAGGAGGCGACGCCGGAGCCGCCGCGCGCCGCGTCGCAGCAGCCGCGCGCGCGCCGCCGCTCCTCCATGCACGCCGCCAGCGTGCGCCTCGCGCGCCACGCCACGCGCCGCGACTCGACGCCTGTCAAGCATGACTCTTAGCCACTGCCGGAAAAATCTCGGGATTTTTCTCGGGAAATTTGCACAACACGTTATACTTATTTCTTTCTTCAATCAAAAAACGATTGACCATGTTTTATGTACGACGATAGACATACTTACCTACTTAGATTGAAATATTTTCAAATATTAAAGGTAAGTGAAAAAAATAACTTAAAGCCAAAATTATTATTGTTTTACATTAAGTCAATCAACGAGATAAATTAAATTGTGGGCGTTCGTGGGGGGTTTTGACCAATATTTAAGAAAAAGTAGTCTTAGGTACGTTTTAATTTAGTTTCAAAATGTAGGTACCTACTTAAGTAAGTTAAGTTATAGTATAGTAAGGTGTAGTCAATAAACCAAGAGCTTCCTCGTTGTGGATAAAAAAAATCATCAAAATTAAGAAAATATTAAATAAATACATGTTTATAATAATTATTATCGTTTTATTTTTCCTCTCCTCGCTTCCAAGGCAGAATATTTTTTCAGCAGCACGTCATCATCTATTCCAATCCCATGTTATATGATCGTTTTAGTAGCGTGTTGATATTTACACTCGAGTATTGACGTCGTGCTCGTGGAGTCGTGGAGCGCGATCGCGCCGAAGCGTCCGACCGCGTCGATGGAGGCGGCGGGCGGCGGGCGGCGGGCGCAGGCGCGGCGCTATCGACGCGCGGCGGCGCCGCCCGACCCGGCCGCGGCAGTCCGCGCCGCACCATGGAGCCGCAGGGAGGCCCGCCGGCGCCGCCGGCCTCGCGCCCGCTCGTCAACCCCGACGAGTTCGGCGAGGTGGACACCTCCAGGTGCGCGACACGACCCCCGCGACGACGTCGCCTTATTCTTGCCTCCGTCCACACCTCGGAAGTTAAAACCAATAACCCGACTCTAGAGGCGAAGGCGACGTCGCTTCCGGGCTGTTGATAAATAAGTACCTACCTAGTCGCGGCGAATCACGTGAATCGATCAAATGCCTTTTCTAGGCAGATCACTTTAGCTTCTCCAATAAAAGTAAATTTGTGTAAAATAATGTAGGTAAAAGATAAAAGTGAAGTCACACACCTTTATCATACTTAGGTATTAATTTTGTTATCTAAGATGGTCATACAATGAAATGTTGACCCTTTGATTGAGAATAGTGAGATTGTGATCAAGATAAAGTCAGTTAATTTTATAAAACTTAATGTATGAAACTATCTTCATGGCAATGTGAAATAGTTTTTGGTCGCACTGCCTTTTTATTCAACGCAACATTATAACAACAAAGGTACCTACTTACCTAATTAACCCTTATAAAATTTTTATAAGAATGTAGTCGATGATATCAATTGAATTTACACATTTTGTTTTCTTCTAATACAAACCACACTTGGTAAGGTAGAGTAAGATAGATGCAGCGATCGTTGAAGCATTGAAGTAAGTTATTTGAAGTATAGCTGGCGCTGATGGCGCTGTCGTCCGCGCGGAATTAAAAATCAGTTGTGCCGTTTAATGATTTCTCTTCCGCCCACAATCTCAATTCACATTTTCTCATGTTTTAAGTATACGAATGAAACCTAATTTGAAATGATATTTTTGAAAACAGTAAGTATGTTCGTAAGAATCTAAAGAACGTATAATGACGTTTTGTCTTAAAGATTATTATCGTATTGGTCAAATATTTTGTGTCAGAATTAAATTGGATCACGTACTACCACGCCCAGTTGCCCACCCGCGTAGATACCTACTTAGTATTATCAAAATTCCAAGATAGTCAGGTCAAATTAGACATGAACCCTGCAATAATTCGCATAGGTACAGCTGAAAATTGGTACGAATGTTCGGAGCACCATTATGAATGAAATGTGAAAATCCCCATCGATCTGACATGGCTCCGACATGACATGCTAACAAAAATCAAAAGTAAAAACCACGATAAACATCTCAACTTAGAACTTGCCAATGATTTTAAAAACATCTCTAGCTTTTCTTCTTTCCAATGATGTATCACATGTAGTAATTAGATAAGTTAAAATTGGTAAAAAAATCAAACTTTAGGGAAAAAATGGAATAATAATACAAAATTTATCCCTACAAAGCTTCTTCAAATATCGTTATTATTTTCTGCTATAGGTACCTACTCCTTTTCATAACTATTTTTGGGAATTTTAATTCAAAATCAAATTAAAAATAATAACCACATTATGAAGAAAAAAGTTTTAAAAAATTCAAAATCTACTTTGTATGGATAATTTTTGTATTATTATTCCATTTTCCTCCATAAACTTTGAATTTTTGATGAATTTCAATATCTAATTACAACATGTGATATATCATTGGAAAGAAGAGAAGCTAGAGATGTTTTTAAGATCATTGGCAATCCATTATCACCTTTTGTTTTTTTAATCGAATTCTAAGTTAAACTTTTTATTGTGGTTTGTACTTTTGTTAAACTTTGGCAGTTCGTAACTAGCTATCAAATCATTATCTGGATCTGAAATTTATTTTATTTGGCTAAAGACATATTCGATATTAATATCAAATAAAAAAGCGGTTGAAAACACGCAAGGAAAAAAAATTATGCAGTTTTCAGTTCAAATTTCGGAAAAAATATCAACTAAAGAAAGTAGCTCACTTAGGGTCAAATGGGCACTTGTATTCTTAAAATGACTTTACCTATACACCCACGAAGTTTTTATAACCTTCCGCCAAACACCTTTTATATTAGTATAGATAGATAACCTTTTTCTGTTTTTGCATAGTACAACTACTTAATAACCGAATTAATTACTATTCTGACACAGTGCTTATTTAGTATCAAAACAGTAATAAATTCGCGAAGTTAACTAAATTTTTTTTTTAAGATTTAAAGTTTAACAACGTGCTCCGTATGATTTAAATAGTGTTTTCTATCCCTCACAGATATCCAGCCCCAAAAGAGGCGACGCACAAGGTGCGCGGGCGCAGCGACGTGCTGGAGCTGATGTGCGGCGCCGGCGCCGTGGACCCCGAGCTGCTCACCGTCAAGACCTTCTACTTCTTCTTCTACTCCGCCTTCGGCTCCCTCTTCCCGCTCATGGGTGTCTACTTCAAGCAGATGGGCATGAATGCCGGACAGTGCGGTCTCCTTATCGGGACGCGTCCGTTCGTGGAGTTCCTGTCAGCGCCCTTTTGGGGCAGTCTCGCGGACCGCTGGCAAAAAGGGCGCACACTTTTACTAGCATCCCTGGGCGCGTGGGTGGTGTTCACTCTACCCCTGAGCTGGGTCCAGCCCACGGCCGTCGGGTGCGTGCAGCCTGTCAATTCCACTGCGTACCAAATCACTACTCCCAACTATGACGCAGAGTGGCCGGCCGCGACGCGCACTTTCCGAGGGCCCTCCGGGGCCGGGCGTAAAGGTTCCCCACTGCCCGTTGATGACGCTTTGAATTACAATCCTGAAACTGAAAGCGACTGGGTGACACCTCTCCACTCGTACATCATCTACCGCACGCCCGATGTACAGAAAACGTTCTTCTTGCTGCTTCTTTTGGTGGTGATCGGGGAGTTTTTCAGTGCGCCTGCTATAACACTGGCCGATTCCGCTGTGATAACACTTTTGGGAGAAGACGCTGATAGGTAAATATTTAACACAAGCGTTAAGTTACACTTTTGTTGAAACTAGAAATTCAACCATTGGATTACTTTAGGTACGGCCACCAGCGGATGTTCGGGTCGCTGGGCTGGGGGTTGGCCATGTTCTTCGTGGGCATCGCGCTGGACCACAGCACGGCCTTCAGCGCCCACCCCTGCGGCGGCCCACAGCGCTACGAGAAGAATTACACCATTTGCTTCGCTACTTTCTCCGTGCTCATGGGTGCGGCGCTACTCACCGCTTCACAGGTTACGACAAGACTCACAAACTTGTAGATTACCTACTTCTTTTTGTTTCAGTTAATATCTGCGGAAAACCTTTGCGTAGTTGATGCGGATCTGATCTACAAAGGTTTTCCGCAAATCAATTCAGCGATTGCAATCAACTTCATTTTCTCTCAGTTTTTCAATGTGGGGGTATGACCGTACCATGAATACCTAGATACATACGAGTTAAAGAAGGTACAATACATAATTTCGGATGTGCGCTTTATTGCTCTAACACCCAAAATAGGCGTCAAGTCGCCGAGCTCTCGCTGTCGCGTGCCGCCCAGTGTGCGCAAGCTGTATCTTGCCTGATTCTCCTTATTCTGGTGGGTGGTGTGTTTGTTCATCTACACCAAAACACAATAATTGTCAAACGTTCATAAATTAATAAAAATAAAAATTATAATAAATGACTGTTGCAGATAAAATTCAAGTACGAATTCGCGAGCCCTGAGCCGGAGCTGGCGGCGGCGCCGGCGGCGGCGGAGCCCACGCACGAGGAGAAGCTGCAGCAGCAGCTGGCCGAGCAGCTGCAGCTGCCCGGGCTCGACACCAGCGCGCCGCAGCGCCCGCAGCCCGCGCTGCAGCATGCGAAGGTCCTGCTGATCACAGCGATCATTATTCTCAAAACTCCCAAGGGGGCATTAAGTCACAATAAGGGCGATGATTCAAAAGATAATTAGACGTTCAAAATTTGAAACTTTGTCATTAAATTGATGCAGGTGTTCGCGCAAACGACGCGAGAGATGCCGGAGTGGGTGACAGTGCTGAAGCAGTTCCAGAACGTGAAGGCCGCCTCGTTCCTGCTGGTGGCCTGGTTCATGGGCTTTGGCATCGGCCTCATTTTTACTTTCCTCTTCTGGCATTTGCAGGTTAGTTAATTTTGATTGCCGATTTCACTGTATGTAGGTACCCACTCCGAAAGAACGATAGCCCAAGAATCCGACTCTCTTTATCTCCCTATATTATTTGCTTTGGATTCGGTATAATAAATTATTATCTGTATTTTATGGGTGTTCCTTTTCCAAAGTCGATGATTGTCTATGACTACCGGGGTCGATGAAATACTTTTTCTCATCCACCCTGTAACCCCGTTGACGGGACATATTCACCGGGGTGGTTGGGACTAACCCCGTATTTGAGATTTTCGAGCAATGCACAAAATCAAAATGCGTCAATCCAAAACTCTGTTTAAATTTAATTATTTCACAATATCGTAAAGGTGCGCGATTGCGATACTACCTACTGATTTCTATTGATCGCCATCGCGGCCATTCGCGCACGCAGGCTGCACGCGTTGGTTTGGCAGACCCTTAATAGTTACATAAATACTTTCAGGACATCGACGGCTCTCCTACTCTTTTTGGTGTGGCTTCAGTGATCAACCACATCTCGGAAATCTTCGCTTACTTTTTCAGCTTTAAACTCATCACACAACTAGGTCACGTCAAGGTAAGACGGTAGTTGTGTTGTCAAATTGTCGATTTTGCCATACCTGCAATAGATGATAACATCTGTATCTTATATGTAACGTGTCTTTGTAGGTACTTTGCTTGGGTCTGGCTGGCAACGTGTTGCGTTTCTTGTACATCTCGCTGCTGACAAACCCCTGGTGGGTGCTCCCGTTCGAGTTCGTGCAGGGCGTGACGCACGCGGCGGTGTGGGCCGCCTGCTGCTCCTACATCGCCCACGGGACCCCGCCGCGTCTTAGATCCTCGGCACAAGGAGTTTTACAAGGTTGGCTTATCCAATTTATATGGACAGGAATCTATTTAACCCTTGGCTACTACTCAAAATATTTTTTACACGGTCACTACTCAAGGGTCATTTTGACCCTGCTATAAAACTTTGTATATCTTCAAAACTATTGCGGATTATGGAGTAAAACACATTATGTAATAAAAAGGGTTTATAATGCAATGACATAACAACTTGAATTGTTAACTAAACAGTTTGGACAAACATTAATTTGAGCATGTGTTGCAAATGGGTATTTTACACGAAGAAAAAACACTGTTGGGTTTGCGACCTTTTTTATAGGGACAAATGCCGCAAAGCTTCCTTTTAGATACCACATTAGAGACAACTGAAACAGATCTTTCAGGCATAGGCAGTTTGTATATCCCTGAAGTTATCAGACGCAATTCTCGGGGAATCTTTTCATTGCAAATTCGCTGCTGAGCATAAGGTACGCAAAACTTCATATCAAGCCCTCGTAGGAAGTTTGGTCGATTTACTGATGCTGTGTAAAGAAGCAAAGGTGGAGGGGCCTTGTATCGTGGAAGTATCCACCTCATTAAAATCACCATCATCAAGCAACAAAACATTGACAATTTCTTCATCCGTGAGCGCATTTCTACCCCCATACCTATGACAAACCAAACCAAAATGAAGCAAAAGACGACGACAAAAAGCTACACAATCATTGCAAAACAAACCCTCAAACAAATAGTATTTTACGCATAAAAAAAACGTAAAAAAAAATATCACAAAATATTTTTTTATCGCCTGTCCCTGCTACTCAAGGGTCACCGTGACCCTGTCTTTGCCATTTTGGCGCGAAAAATGCACCGAGCCATTGGAAACACCCACCATACGAAGTAGCGAGCGCTGTACTGAAAATACACGGGCGGGGGACTCCCAGTCGTTAGGGGCCATTGCCAGTAAACGTAGGTTTTAAAGTTGGCAGGGTCTCACTGACCCATGAGTAGTGACCAAGGGTTAACGAACTCATACTGAATGCCGACTGTACTCGAAATACAGTAGATCCGCCGTGTGTTCAGCAGACAGTGTAAGTTAATAAGTATTTATTTATTACATTTTAACCGTTATAGCTTTGATTAAATAAGTAGTGTCTTAAATCCTCTTGAGGTTTGTCCAGACACTATTGTTCTGTAACATCACGACCTAGACCTAGATTTTGAGATGGCTCGTGTTTACATGATTCCTTACTTTTGTGATAACTAACGAGAACAGGATAGACGTTAAGTAACATGCGATGATGGCAGGCCTCCACCACGGGCTGGGGCGCGGCTGCGGCGCCGTGCTGGGCGGCATCGCCGTGGCCAAGTGGGGCACGACGCGCACGTTCGCCGGCTACGGGGTGCTGTGCGCGGTGGCGCTGGCGGCGTTCGCGTTCGTGAACTTCCGCGACGGCGGCGTGCAGCTGGCGGGCGCGGAGGGCGCGGCGGCCGACGAGGAGGCGCGCGCCGTGGCCGAGGCCGGCGTGCTGGCGCCGCACGGCGTGCCCTCCAACCCGCTGCCGCGCGCGCTCTCCTCCACGCGCCTCGCCGACCTCGCGCACCACGACTCCTACGGCGCTACACAAGTGAGCCTCACTCAGCCTCGGATGTGTTGGAACATTGTCAACACACAGTTACCTAGATCAGTATTGTATTGAGTGAGACGGATTTAAAGGTTTAACGTTTGATACAGAGCTACAGCGGCGTGGAGAGCTTGGGCGTGCCGGGGCAGGCGCCGGTGCGGCCCTCCAACCCCTTCGTGGCGGAGCAGCAGCAGCAGCAGCCCTCCTACAGATAAGCGACCACGAGCCAACTGTTACTATGTACTTGTTACTGGCTGGCCGACTCCGCCGCGACGAGGCTCCACTACGAGAGAGCTCTCGCTGTGGCGGAATCTGCTCGGAAATTTTTTTTTACTCTGCTACGGTTTCCATCAATTCAGTTGTTTGATTCGCAGTTGTATTCTATGTTTTGATGTGTTTATTAAGGTAGGACGGACGTGTATTCACATAATAAGTAATAGTACCAGTGGTACCAGTGTATTCTCATCGGAATCACGTTGGTAGCTCAAACTCTTCAAAAATGAGCACAGCATTCGCTGAGATCCTGAGGTTAATGTTGTAAATACTATAAATATACAAGTACTTATTGAATATTATTTGTGGGTGCTTAACGTCTTGCGCGAACGTCTATCTAGGCTCTATTCAACTATTAAATAAGTATTCACTGTTGCTACGTAAAATGTTATTTATAAAGTGAGAGTGTAAAGAAATGTAATGTGAATTTATGAAATTGCGATGTCATATCATGGTGTGATCACGTAGCGTGTATGTAAAATTAAATGTATTTTATGTATAGGTGTCGACACTAAGGCCGCGATATGTTTAACGCGGTTAAAATTTGTCTGAAAAAAATTAACTAGATTATGAGTTGCAATGTAATACTCAATAAAAACCTAAATCGTAGTCACATTCATGTCGCGGCCTTAAGTATTTAGAAAAATTATATATTAATAATAATATTATACTACTAAATGTACCTAATTTTATTAGGGTGGCCCAGAAACAAATGCACGTTTGAAAATTCAAGGAAACTAAATAACTGTACAATTTTGTAGAACTTAAACTATTGTAATTTAAAAAAAAATTTATGCAATTTATTTTTAAATTTACTTTCTTTTTAACCCGTTTTTAATAGGTCCTACCTAACTATGTAATGGAATCTGAGAATCTGAATTACACGCACTTCTAATTCTTGTATGACAATACAATATTATGGTACCATCCGCATCGAGCTGGTCTGATGATGGGACTGGAAGGTAATCGCATCGAGTTTGCGTTCATTTGTTCTGTCTTTTCGAGCACTTTAGTGTTAGATGATGTCCAGGGTCCTGAAGTCGAGAGGATTTTTGGCCTTTTAGTGCAGTAATTAAAATAGTGTTTTTAGATTTTATCGTACATGTGATTTTCCCTTGACGTTTACAACATTCGATCAATATACCTTACTTACATTAAAATTCTGGAAATCTTTCGTTAGAGTTAGGTACCTCGAAATGGATTCAGGATGGATGAATGCCGCAGGGTTTTTGGATTATTAGAGTACCTATACTCTGCTCATAAGCTAGCAACATCCGCAAGGCTATGACAGGAGCACATGGTTTCATCAAGATGGGGCTACGTGTCACACTTCAAATGAGAGCATTTAGGTGGTAAGAGACATGTTCCCACAAATAAATAATTTTAGGCAGGGGTGACATCTCCTGGCCACCAGGAAGCCCTGATCTCACTCCAGAAAACTCCTTTTTGTGGTGTTTAAGCAACTGAAGCTGAACATTCAGCAAAAAATGGAAAATAGGTTTCGAGGTACATAATTCTAACGAACGCTTTTCAAGATTTTGATGTAAGTATGTTGATCGAATGTTGTAAGCGTCAAGGAAATCTAATGGACGATGTAATTTAATAAAGGTAAATTTAAAAATAAATTGCATTAAATTTTCTTTATTGTTATATTATACCTAAATAAAGTTCTAAAAAATTACACAGATCTTTTTTCCTTGAATTTTCAAAAGTGCATTTCTTTCTGGGCCACCCTGTACATGTCACCGGAAGATAACAAGATCCGCAAGTGCGAAAATGAGAGCGTAAATTAATAAGCAGTGTGCCTACCATGAGTTTACGTTAGGTGAGCTCGCTAGCGAATACGTCAAAAAATTATATGAAGATTTTATTTCTTGAAAGTAGCCGCTAGGGGCGCTGCACAATATGTCATACATTTAAATGTCATTTTTTTACGCAGTCGCTAGCGAGCACACCTAACGTAAACTCATGGTAGGCACACAGTACCTCTAGTAGGAAAAACTTTCGAGTTCGTTTCGTTGCGTATTCAAAGTGTCATCGAAAAATTTTGTATGAAAAATTAAACAGCGCCCCCTATATTATAGCCGCCCTAGGGGGCGCTGTTTAATTTTTCATACAAAATTTTTCGATGACACTTTGAATACGCAACGAAACGAACTCGAAAGTTTTTCCTACTAGAGGTACAGGTACCTACTACAATTTATCTCTCGTTTAGAATCCTACGAAAGTTTATAAATTTCCTCGACAAATTGCGGTTCTTGATATTTTCCAGTGACATCACACTTTTGCTAAAGCTTGAACACTGAACGGAACGGAAATATGAAATATTCCAAATTGCGGCCAAAAGCGGCAACATGGAAGAGTCAGCTTACCAATATGTATTGTCCGAACTCGGACTAGAAGGTTCGTTGTCTGGTAAAACACGTGTTCAAGTTGTAGCAAGGCTTGACGGTCGGGTGAGCGAGCCCGCAACAGTTCTATGATCTGAGGGCAGGACGCTCCCCCGCCCGCCCGACGCGTAGGGCGAAGGAGAGCTCTGTATGTACCTCTATATTTTGTTGGATATATTAGATATTCTATAGCTATACATATACATAATGTTTGTTATATAGATATTCATATTTGCGTTGGAGGCGGGCCGTCGGACGCGGTCGCGGCACCAGTTATATATTTTTGCACAGTCTGTATCGAGTAGATTGAGCCACCCACCCCGCCCTCCCCTACCCCTGCTCCCCCGCGGCTCCGCTCGGTCCCTCACTCTGGTGGCTCCACACTTTAAACTTCAAATGTATAAATAAATGTTGAACTATTGATTTTGTTTTCATTTGTACTACCTTGCTGAAACCCACATTGTCGAACTTGATAATGAAGTGTTACGTCCTCAATTGGCGGGAAAGCCCCCGCCAAGACGAACCAACCTGTGACCTAATTCACGTATTTTGAAACAGTCAAAATATCGTTGACGTTTAGAAGGGCTCTCCTCTATCTGGCAGAATCTCGTTAAGTCTAGAATCGCATAATTACGAGTAAATAGTTGATTTCCAATAAAAACTACCCAAAAAACGCAACTTAACCTCAAAATTTCATTTTCAGTTTTTTCAGAAACTAAGTTTCTGATCTCCCCCATTCACAGGGGGAGTTCCCCTACCCCCCTCTCTCCCTCCAACCCTCCCTCATCCCTACAACCCTTAATCATGCGATAGGGGAATAAACATTTTACTTTTAATAGTATGCCAAAAGACTATTCTGACTAAGAACTTTCTGCGATGTGATGGTTCTGCTTTTTAATTATTCGGGATACTAAAATTATGCCTCGAAAGATGATTCTGCCTTACAAAATTATTAGTTTTGAATGTATACCAAATGAGTGTATGCCTAACGAATTTCTGCGTAAAGAAGATTATGCCATCCGTTGTTATGCATAGTAAAATTATGATTAAAAAAGTTCTGCGAAAAAAGGTAGAACCGTTTAGAAGTCATCCTATTGAAAAGCAGCAGTCCTACATCTGTATTCACGTTTCATTTCGATAGAACAACGTACTCGACTCGACATTGAGTTATATTAATGTAACTACGTGTACTCGATAGGATCACAACTTATAGTCCAGTCAATGAATGCCTTAACGACGGTGTAGAGAGAAATCCGTGGAACACAATTTCTGACCTCGGAACTTTATTTAGCCTAGTTAGGAGGTGAACATAGCAAAAGTCCCCGCCCTTAGCCCTTGAGCCGGCGGGGAGAGGGGGGTTTAAAGGTACCACTTTTCAGTTTTTCGCTTAATCCTCGGAAACTATGCGTCCTAGTGACATGACTACCTACTATGAACCAAATAAAGCTTATTTAATTTGCTACAGGCGAGACCGTCAAGTTTTTCTATATCTTGCAGGTATAGTTTTTGCGGCATCTGCTCTAAGTAGAAGGTCTGTAAAATTGGAAATTTTATTTTTGTCTTATATGTTCCTATCAGGAGAAAATCGACTAAATCAACATTGAGCAAACACTATAGACATGCGGGAGCATGTTAAGCCTAGTTCCAGGGAGGGGACAGCACCGTGCGTATATTTAGACGAACCAATTGTAGCCACTTTTGACTCCTCATCATTCAAAAACTACTGTGCATTAACACTTCAAATTTGCCTCATGTATTGAGACTTGCAAGATATACATCAGCTTCAAATTTCATAAATATACCTCAAATGGTTATTTAGGTATTGACGTTCAAAAGCTCGTTCTGATTAACTTGTACCAAATTCTTATTTTCAAGTTGCCGTTTTCAATATTTCTATTCGCCCCCATTTCTATTCGTCTTTGGCTCATTTAGTATTTTAGATAATATAATTTCAGTGCGCCATAATCAGTATTTTAGATACCCTAAATTTCAAATTACAGTCGATCGTTTAAATAGGTACTTACCTAGTACCATCTTTACAAAATTTACCACAGTATGAGAACCAAAACCAATTTACAATGAAAATTGTGAGGGTACCTACCTAAATTCAAATCAAATCATACTTAATAACGAAAATCCACTAACCTGGTAGAAAATGACCCGGCACTTCCCGGGAACGCCTACCAAAATCTATCATCACCAATATACAATGCACAAGCAGTTTCATTATAAATCCACAAATAACAACACACGACACCGCGCGCAACGCATCAACCAAGACGGGAGCACGCACGATACGGGGAGCAAACCACAGATAACTGATAACACACACGAACAATGCAGTAAGTATGCACTGACTGGCCGTCGCAGCCGCGCTCGCGTCGTTATCGTGACGTCACACATCGACAGTAGCGACGCCATGACAGAAATCGTTTTCGGGTTTTTAGAATGAAAATACATACTTATTATTTTGTTTTTTTTTAATTAATTTCTTTTTTCATAAAAATATTTTATTAATAATAGTCTACAACTCTAGACTCTAGAGCGATTGTGAAAATTACGATCTGTATGAGTAACATGTTAGAAAAACAGGAAACAACCATATACAATTTTCTGGCGGATTTACACTAGGTACGCGGAAATTAGCCGAGTCAAGTCAAAAAAACAGTTTTTTTAAACCGTTAACTTTAAAGTAGGAAATTAAAATTACAACACATAAAACAGTTAAAAATTAATAAACTCATTATCATGTCAATTAAATAATCGAGCACTATTATTTTATGTAGGTATACTATTTTTTATAAATAAAATCTTTGCGCTCAAAAGTGATTTTGACTAACGCCCTTGGTCATTGGTCAAAACCACTTTTGACAGATTATGAGTTTTGACTGTAACATATTCCTATACCTACTTTATCTAGAAAATCACATGTACCTACTATTATTATTACCTAAATAGCATTCTACCGATTTCAATAAAAGGCTTATTCTCAATTCGGTTTTCGGTTGTTGTTTTTATAAAAAAAAGTCTTTTTTTTTATCCACAACGAGGAAGCTCTTGGCACAGTATATATATGAGCTAAAGCAGTACGGAAACTTAGCCCTTTCGGCGAGTTATATACCTACACTTCAACTGAGTGTTAGGGTTGGCACTCTTAATCTTTATAAAATAATAAGGTTCGTACTTACTTATTTATTAAAACGTTTATTTAGGTTTTTTAATTATCAAATACCTAATGGAATAAATTAATTGACTAAGTAGTTAACAAAAAAATAAAACGTTAATTAGGTTCTATAATGATCGATTACATAATCGAATAAATTGATTAAGTATTATTAGAGGCCGGTAGAAGATCTATTCTCATAAATAAAATACCGGATACTTACTTTCACATGCCTATTGCCTCATTTTAAATACAGTTCATCACTTAGTACAAAAGCGTGCGGAGCAAATTACTTATCAAATAGAACACATAAATTGTTAATAAGCGTAATTACGTAATTTAAAAAGGACTATTACAAAATCAGATGTAAGCACTTTATTTAAAAAGTAAAATTTAATCATTTTTACAATTCAGAATTATTACAAAGTTTAAAAAATGATAGTTCTGGTTTTGAAGATGCCGAGTTCAAGCAGCCATATACTACGCAATACACTCGTGGCATGTTTTAAAAAATACAGCGGACAGTGCATGCAATAAAATTATTATTAAAAACACAACGCGCGCGACACTCGCGACGGATGGACTGCGAGGTTCGCTTAGAGCCCGTGTAAAGCGTGCGTCTGTGTGCGTGAGTCTGATTTCGAGCGTTTGTATGAAGCTTCCGTACTGTTTAATTTATCTACTGTGCTCTTGGTCTGTATCTCACCTGATGGTAAGTGATGATGATCAAGCCGAAAGTGGAAGCGAGCTTCACCCGGAATCCTCAACCACGGAGGAACTGGCTATCTTACCTCTAACTGCCGGAAAACAACAATGCTGTTAACATTGTTGTTATGGCGACAGACTTAGGTAAGATGGTGGCAGCTAGCCAGGCGGACTTAGAACAAGCCCTACCACCAACCAGACCGAACAGAAAAATCTGCTCCCACTGGGAATCGGAACCCGGGACGTCTGCGTCTGAAGCAGGTGGTCTTACCACTAGACCACAGAGGCGGTTAAACAAACTTATAATAAACGAGCACTATACCTCAATTAGTCAACAATTTGTTCACTTAATTCTCTTTTAATACTGCACATCAAACAACTACAAGCCTGCCGTTCCTATACTCAGTCCTCAAGGGAGCCTTCTCGCTGTCTGTGCTCGCCTCACTGGAAACAAAATATTACTATTAATATGATATTAACGTTTTTAATTAAGCAGAAAACAAAAAAAAACATCCTTGCTCTTTATATATCGCAATAATAAGACTTTTACCACAGCTTTTACTTACATAATATATTGACTTGTTGAAAAATACCTAATGTAACAGTGTGTAACCAGTGTCTGGCGCCGGTTACCAAACGAGCGACCGGCGCCGACTGCCGAATCAGTGACCGGCAGCGGAGGCACTCCCTAATATTTTTCCAAATTTTATGCATTTTGGAAAAGCCTGTCATTCAACCATCTGCAGTGGGATAAAAACCTGTTACGCTTCTGGCGAGTGCGGCGGTGGTCGGTCCTCGAGTCGGCGCCGGCGCTGGGCGTGCTGGCGAGCGGGCCCGGGCGGGCGCGGGGCGCGCGGGGGGCGGGGGCGGGGGCGGGCGCGCGTGCCGCCAGCAGCGCCAGCGCCGCCGCCGCGGGCTGCAGCACCAGCAGCGCCACGATAGCGCCCGCTGCCGCATACCCGTTGCAAGGGAGGTCCGATTCGGCCTCCTGCAACGTTAGCGACGACGCTTTTTTATTTTACGGTCAAACGCTGGTCTAAAAATTACTTTTGTACGACGTTAACCACGTACACTCGCTTGCAAAGTTGGACGTGCACGCCGCACGTACACCTAGAGCGCAGAGATGGCTCGGGCGCAGGTTGAACTCACAAGGATCAGCTCGTTGATCTTCTCTGGCAGCGGCAGCCACTTGCCGAGGATGTGCAGCGCGGCGCTGAGGTGGTCGCGCGCCTCCAGCAGCTCCTGCAGCTCGCGCGCGCGCTCCGAGCGCAGCCACGCCAGCGCGCGCCACGCCAGCCACGCGACCGCGCCCGCCTCCGCCAGCGTCAGCAGCGACATCAGCGCCGCGTACTGCAACATGGTGATGTTGCAGTGGCTGGTGAGTTACGAGGCTAACTTCGTTGCCTGACGACGCATGGCTTCGACCCATATATTTCGACGAGTTGGATTGGAAGTCGTCATCTTAAAGGTACCACTCGTGAATATCCGTTTAAGTATTTTTACGTGTAAGTATTGATTCCTAACCTTTAATACCTTTAATGCAAAATTTTTTCGTCCAAAATACCTCAGTGCCTGAAGACGAAAGCCTCTCACTATAGGCCTTATACAGAAGCTCAAAGTTGCACAGCGTGCTATGAAGAGGGTTTTGCTCGGTGTTTCTTTACGAGATCGAATCAGAAATTAGGAGATCCGTAAACGAACTAAAGTCGCTGACATAGCCCGACGGATTAGCAAGCTGAAGTGGCAATGGGCATGACATAGTACACAGAACTGACGGCCGATGGGGCAGTAAGGTTCTGGAATGGAGGCCGCGTACCGGAAAACGCAGCGTAGGACGTCCACCCACAATGTGAACCGACAACATCATAAAGGTAGCAGGGAAGCGCTGGACGCAGGCCGCTACCAATCGATCAACATGGAAAGCATTGGGGTAGGCCTATGGTCAGCAGTGGACGTCCTATGGCTGAAATGATGATGATGATGTGGCGACACCGACGATACGCCACTACAAACTAGTGACCAACAGATGGCGCTGTTACTACTGCACTATGGCACACTCCGCCGCTCATACAAACCTGCATCGCGGTGACGGAGTTTTATATCCTGCCAAGTACATATAGACAAACCAAGATGGTGTAAATCGGACCTTGGTCCCCGAGCACAACACCCGCTCGGAAGGAAGCATTAACATCTAGCTTCCTTATTGTGGATGAACATCATATCCTACATTGGTGACCCCGACGTGATTGGAACGTGACCTTCCATTACCACCATCCGCCATCCTCACCATCTCCGCCACTCCGTCATCAGCTCCAGTCTTCAACAAGNTGTCAAATATGGTTCCCTCCTACTTCCGTTCTGTAAGCATCATGGTGTGCAAGTAATAAATAGTTTATTTTCCTAAAAGTGAGTTTAATATGCTAAATCCCTCCAGTAAACACGATTAATTTCCACCTCAAACATTAAACACGCAGTTAAGATTTCCCACATTCCCACATACTAGAATGCTAAGGCAAGCCCCAATTTTTACGCGAGCTTATTAAGCTCAGCCCCGCCCTAGCAGGTTTCAAGATCTGCCTTGTTTTATGAGGTCCAGAAATGAAGTATATTAATATAACTTACTTCATTGAGGTTTACCTCATGCATGAGGTATGCATGCATGTATGCATAATGTATGAACGCATGAGCAAAACTGGTGTAGATCCTTTGTGCCTTGTCTTGCCTGTCACTCCTCTGAACGTCGGTCTCGGAAATAGCTGACTGACTTGGAATCGGCGTTTAATCAGAAAAATATACAGGGTGGAAACGAAAAGTGATCTCACTCGATTATTTCTAAACTATACAAGATATTGAAAAACTGGTTACTGATCCTAAAAGTGCTTCAAGAGCTCTTTCAAACGGTACCAATAATAGGTTACAGAATAAACTGGATCTAACTGAAAATTCAATGTTTCCAGCTTCCATACTACTTAAATGTATGCCAGACACACAATATTAGAAGTGTATTTTTTTTATTTAATAATAAACTCTTAAAATAAACTCGTAAATTGTATTCTTATTTTAAATTATTCATGGAAAACATTGGTTTTAGGCTTTACTTGCTATAATATTGTCATAGCTATGAATGTGATGGTACAAAATGTATGGAAGAAGCAAACATTGAATTTTTTGATAGATCCATTTGATTTATTCTGTAACTTATTATTGATACCACTGGATAGACCTTGTGAAACACTTTTAGAATCAATAATCAGTTTTACGATATCATGTGTAGTTTTTAAAATAATGTGACTTTACCAAATGTATGGAAGCTGGAAACATTGAATTTTCGGATAGATCCAGTTTATTCTGTAACCTATTATTAATACCGTTCGATAGAGCTTATGAAGCACTTTCAGGATCAGTAACTAGTTTATTGATATCTTGTATAGTTTAGAAATAATCGAGTGAGATCACTTATCGTTTCCACCCTGTAGAAGGGGTCTGTTTTCAAGTGCATTCAGATTATTCTTATTTATCATTAGGCTCAACTACTCACTAAATGTCTGATAAACGGTCTTACTCGTAAACGAGTAAACTGTGGTGACAGTTAACTTTCCCCGGGACAAACTTGACCTTCACTGGTTGTATTTTTATTGGTGGTCAAGCTGTAGATCCTGGCTACACAGGAGTTGCAGCAGTGGAAACGAGGGGTGGGAATAGTCATATTTGGTGATCTCTATAAAACACTTCCATCAGACCTAAAGCACAAAATTATAATAGAACTTGAGCTATAAAAACCCAAATCACTATTTGAAAAGAGTCTCTGCATTGGGACTTACAATTGTATTGTACCTTGTTTATTGTTTAACTATGAATAAAATACGGGTATGATATCGAAACATTTATTCATTCTTCTTTTTAATAATTTAACTTAAAATAGCTTTACATAAAACAAATAAGGAAGACATACCCCATAATGGGTATTATAATAAAAATCAACATGCTTTCTTATCTATTTACATAGTTACACTGTCATTATCATAAAAACTCCCTTCGTTTATAAAACCTTTTGGAATCCAATATTTTAGAATTACTACAGACCACTACAATGTGGCGTATCTCAATATAACAACATTTGATGTATGACTATTATTATGAAATATTTTTCTCATATGAGACCTAAGACAGTCAAGTAATAAAATTAAGCTTGTCAAGTCAATACTAATTGTGAAGTTTTGATATATTGAGGTAGGCCATTTCTGTTATAATTCAATACAGTGACTATCAATAAATTCAATAATCCTTGCAGGTAAGCCTATGAGGTGAAAAACTACAATTACCTATCATTTTAATTAAATAGCCATTGAAAACGTTTGTACATAATGTTAATTATTAAAATATTAATTCTGCGTCCAGTTTTAATAAAATAACATTTATTTAATATCTTAATAACCTATGACATCCTATAAAAGAGGAAGAACGATGTCAAATATTTAAAAACCTATCCTAGCAATCGTTTACATTGCGTTTACATCTTACCACGTCTAAGTTTAACAAATATTATTATACAAATTGTTAACATAAACAAAACAATGAACAAAAAATGTCTCCGTGACTGCATTGGAAGACTCGGAACAAACGCAACAAACTACGTAATTATGGCAAGTAAATAATTAAAATATGAAAAAATAATTTAATTTAAAACGTTTGGAATGATCGCTTAACTAATAATATTTACAGTGCAACAGAAATAACGCAATACCGTTATTTTTAGGGTATTTACAGCGTGGATTTTGTAAAGCTAGAGACAATTGTTGGTAATTGTAAGGAAGCTGTGTATACTATGACACCACTCAATAATCAACACTACAGGAACTGTCACTTAAGCATTGCTGTCACAGTAAACTCAAACTGATCTGTCTCTAGCCTTAAATATACATAGGATTGTATTACGAAACGACACTCACACTTGAATAGAGATAAAGCCTATGATTTGTTGAATTTCAGTACCTATTTATTTATTTTTTATTTTGTATTTAGTATTTAGAACAATCGTGAAGAATGTAGTCTTGAGTTTATATTCAAACATGAGTGTCGTTCCACAAGAGCTCTAACTAAATTAGTTCAATCTTTGATCGCTCGGAACTCGTGTTAACAAATTAATTTTACATACCTAACAATCGTTAACGTGCTGATTTGTTTTTGTACTAAACAGGTAATGAGCAAAATAAATCGATATTGCTATCAAAGCCTTTGAATCTAGACAAGATAACTACGCTACGAATTTTCACATTCAAAAATCACTGGCAACTTCATAATTTAAATTTTAAAAAAATGCATCTCGTCTAAAGTTTGTTCTCACTGATTGAAATGTCCTGATGAAACTAAGCGAACTCAGTCTTTATCGCCGACGAATCGGTATACGTCTGGGGGCGGTTCTGGCATGCAGTAACCGTGGTACGTGCGGATGTCCTCGGCGGCGTACGTGACCCCAGCTAAGACCCCGACCTCGGTGTGGTGCTTGGGGCATATGTGGTCCCTGGGGCATTGGCAGATGGTGTTGGCATTCACCTCGTCTATTTGCTCGTGGCGCCTCCTAGCGCTGAACAGCTTGCACGGTTCTTTGCGGGAGCAGCGTAATCTCTGTGGAGGGATAATGTTCTCATTAATAATATTGCCAGCAAATGCACTAAATTGAACCAAAAAATTGTATTGAATGAAAAAAGAAAAACATAAATTTTTCTCCCAAACTTTCCATTTAAAATGTTTCAAGCGATACTTTAATTTCAATTCAGTCTGTCAGTTTTACAAAGTATTCGTCTGGCGTAGAAAGAAAACCTTGAACAGACTTTGATTTGTTGTGAGAAAATTTTACCATATTGTGAAGTGTACCATTTCAATTCAATGTGTCAGTTTAACAAAGTAGGTATTCGTCTAGCTTAGAAAGAAAACCTTGAACAGACTTTGATTTGTTATGAAAGAAATTTACCATATTGTGAAGTGTACAGAAATTCAATTTTTGCTTCGCTTTACTCCTTATTACATAAATGGCCAATGCAAAAGCTATGTAATGGATCAAGACAACTAAAAATGCAACCTACAAAAGCCTACAAAAAGCGCCACCAAGCGGCGTAAGACCGAACTACAACACTTACGCTTTGCGGCGAACACGCGAACTGGTACTGGTTCCCTTGCTCGCCGGTAGGTGTCGTGTACGGCAGCTTCTTCAGCAAATACGTCACGGAGTTTCTGGGGCAGTGACAGTTGACGATCTGCTGGGTGGCGTTGCTGTCAGGGAAAGAGAAGATGGTCCACGCGGCCTCCTTGAAGTAGCGGCATTTGGGCAGACGTTTCACGGGCTCGCACGTTTTGTAAAGAGTCGTTTTGTCGGCTAACGTGTGATTGTCGTCGGCGGTGAGCTCGCTGAAATAACAAAAATTCAGGTTATTTCGATTTCTTTAATTTTTATAAAAATAGTCCAATAATACGGTTACAAACTAAAAATCTTTTAAAAGGGGATTTGGGTAGAGTTGTAGAGTTTTTACTGTAAGGTCGAGTAATTTTTGACTGAATGACATGTCGTGCCCAGCAGGTAACAAATGAATCACATTGAAGTTTCTGTATGGAAGGCAATATCTAGAACATTTATTTGCCACAGAATTAAATCAGACACTTAAATCTCTAGTTTCAGTAAAAGATGCCCTTCTATAACTAAATTAAAACCTTTGAAAGTGTGATATTCTTAAGTAGCAAAACAAAAAAATTAAGTCAGAGTTTTAGGGTACCTATGTATATTAGAGACAAAACTAGATATTATGATAAGTATTATTAAGTCGGGAAAGAAAGTTTTTCAATTAAAAGCTTACCTAGAACAAGGTCTGTGCCCCAAACAGCGGCATTTCCTCTCGATCCAGGGCTGCCTCGCGTCGTACAAGTCCACCTTACTGCAGACCTGTCTCGCCCTGCAATCAGGGAGATCCTCCTCGGACACCTGGAATAGAAGACAACCATAATGTTATTGATGTGGTTTTAAAAATAAAACATTCGAAATTTGAAAATGTACGTATTGTTTTGTTTCAATCGAACAAAGTTAGTAAAAACATAATGTTATTAACGTGGTTTTAAAAATAAAACGTTCCATAATTGAAAATGTACGTAGTGTTTTGTTTCTATCGAACAATGTTAGCAGTACAAAACAGTGTTTAATTTTATGAGAGTGATGCCCGTTTTCACCATCAACCCCTAATTTGTAACTGACCCCTATGGTAACACATCAGAATTTTGTTTTCAAAGGGGTCACTTAAAAATTAGGGGTTGATGGTGAAAACGAGCATAAGAATGCTTTTTTTCTGACTTCTGCCATAACCCAAGCTACTCCTTTAATAAAAATACGTCTTTTTCTATTGTTTAAGGTAACTATCCTGCTACCACAAAAATTATGCTATCTTGCAAAGCAATAGAAACTTCTGCTCCAAATCTTATCCCTACCGTTGTATTGTGTTGTGGCTAAACGCAAACCGCGAAAGCCAAGAAAAAAAAATCTCGTTAAATTTTCATCTGAAATTCCCATCGGAAGGTGGAATTATTTAAAGGCATTAAAATAATGTCACACATAACGATATCCGTCATAGATATTTGTTCTGACTAGTAAAGTTTGCGATTATATCCCAAGTACCTATCATAAAATAATTACGAATATCCTATGTGAAGCAACAACATTAATTGCGGAACTTTTATATCGCTGTAATTTCCTTCGGTCGTACCTACAACTCGTACCTATTACTTGTGTATCAAGTCACTATTTTAGGAAGTTGAATTATATGGCTGGTACACAGTAAGTTTTCCATATAATTCCGTTATAGCTGCCGAATTTTTTTTTCATAGAGCGACTGATTACTTTATAGTTATAACCGAGGTATAACTCCCTTTGCAAAAAGTTGCTGTAGGCAATACCATTATGTATCCGATGACGTAATTTAAATTAATACTTTTGCAATATCTTTGACGTAACGAAGTTATAAGTAAAGGTATTGTAATACTTTGTTAAAAAAAAGTGCTGTTGATCTTGCCATAGAAGACTGGCTCTTTCGAGCACAAGCAAACTCTGTTGCTTAATGGGAAGCTTCATCTACTTGATACCTACTGTAATACATCCCACTGATATTTAAATAAACATATATATTTGTATATTTGAAAAGGAATAAGTAAATTCTGACTGATGCAAAGCTTCAACGACCTGTATCTCAACAACAACAATCATGTAGAGTCAATGTACAGGAAATGTTAAAATTAGAAAGCACGTGGTGCATGCTAATGTGTTTTTTGTCCATCGTCTAGGAATGCAATCCACAGTCTTCAAATTCGCGCACATCCATCACATTTTACGTGTTTACGTATTCAAGTCGCGTCCGCTATCGAATATGACACTGAATTCGCTTAGGCTGAGTTGCACCACCTAACTTTGACCGTAACTATTAAGATAACCGGTGCTTTTTGTATGGAGTTTGACAGATTTTTGACGTTTCGACTTAGAAGTGAAGTTAACATGATACAAATCATTTGTAGGAGAATGTGGTATCACAGAATAATAATAAGTACTGTATCTACATTCTTGCCATAGTAAAAAAAACTCTGCACCCCTTAAAAAAGACGAGCTTTTTCGTAAAATAAATAACCCTAATTGAGAAAAATTGAAGAAAACGACATGAAACAGTTAAGAATAGTTAAAAATCTACTCATTAACTAATAAACTATCAGAATCAAAAAAAATCATTATGTCAACCCAAACCTTACCAACCGATACATTTTCTGTAAATTGTCATGACGCTACTACTAAAACAATATAAAATATCCTAACACACAAGCAATAGTGATCGTTGCTTTAATTTACAAGTAGGCAGTATTCACACATTTCAAACCACTGATTCCAATTCCAATACAGAAACATTTGCCAGATCCTAATAACAGGCCTAATTGCCATATGCTCTAAACCCATTGTGGATACCTCGACCTTACCTCGTGAGAAAATATACAAGGTGTTCGAAACCAGATCGCACCTGCTGCTGCAAGAAAGTGATCACCATGACGAATGGCGTCCGAACACTGGCCATAATGGCACAATGAAGGCACATGTGTCCCATTTTTTGCGCCAGATTTTTTCTTGACTTCCGACCGGAAGACCGTAGCAACCTGTTTGCTGTGAGAACTTTTTTTACCTTCAGGGCTGGTGATGTCATGAACACGGTAATTTGTTTCATTTAAATACGTTTATTGCGTGATTACTACCTGAATAAGTTGGCGTTATGCATGGTAGACTTTAAGGATTATGCGTAAATTAAATTAATTTACAAATTATACAGAACTTTATGGCAGTTGTAAGCTATTCTACACGTATGTTATCGACCATGTTGTATAATAATTTAGGCACACAAGTATTATTCTTTTGTTTTAACGTTTAAATAATAATGTAGATAACATTTTTATTACAATAGTATGGCAGCTCTTTTAAAATAGTTCAGCGTTACATTTCACCAAGGCTACAACCCTAACGATGACATACTATTAAAAAAAGCTTTTTTCCGTTGTTCCGGCCACACTTCCCGTTTCTTGTGCATTGCGATAGATTTCGCGGAAACGGCCCGGTCCGATCTTTGTACGACCGGATATAGCCCTTTTGTGTCGCCCACAAAAAGCTGGCAACACAATGAGCCGGTTGTTGACTTGTTCCTTAAGCGGGTCGAGCTTAATCGGTGTGTCTCCGGCCTAAGTTAACGAAATTCCGTGTCTTCTGATTTCAATTTTTTTTAGGGAGTTCCATCATTTTTTGTGGAATAATATCAGATTTTATCTTTATTGCAAACGACAAAAAACTGTCAAGTTGGAATGACACAATTCAAGCGGTCTTATTGCTAAGAAGTAATCTCGTTCAGACTACACGAGTGGACGTTTGTTGGAAACAAAAAGAGGAAAGCGTCAAAGAAAAAGTACCTAATATGAATAAAAGATTAATTTAAGCTATTTTATACAGAATGTTTTTTTTTTTAAATTGAACACCGAAATAGTCATACAAATTCGTAAAGTAGAACTAAATTATTTGTAGTTATTTTTTGCCTACACTCTTTAACGGGTCGCACGTCGCCTCTAGAATATCAATTTCGCATACAACAGAATGTATTGTGTTGACAACTGTGAATACATAATCGGTCGGACATAAAACGACATAATAAAATGTATTTCGATTCGATATTGACACTTCGACTAGTCAATCGCCTCGTTTGAACTCGAATAATTTTGATAACGATGTACGATGTTTGTCGTTATTTTGATTAAGCTATAAAATAGGAGTAATAAAATTATATGTGTTTGACAACGTTTTTTCCTGCAAATGTCATATGCTAATGTTCCCAAAGTTTGAATTTCATTTTATTTGTTCAAGGTGCAAAACATACAACAATTATGACTTTAGAATTTGTTTAATAGGGCTTATCATAGACTAAAATTAACAACATATTGGTTTAATTCTACTGCTTATCACAAAATTAAATTTACATAACGATACATAAAATAAATATTGTCAAGTTAAGCCCCTTTAAGTTATGCATTCATGTTAATAAAAAACAATGCCAATTAACTGAACCAAAACCATCAAAACACTTTTCTGCACGTACGACCATTCATCAACGGCAAACCCAAGTTCATAATGTTATCCAATTTATTTTTTACCGCCCATAATATATTGACCGTGAAAGGCATTAGCATAACCTTACGTGTTACTAATTTGGGCACAACCGACCACATGTCCCTCCGACCAGTGATGCTACAGGGCCCATCGGATGTTCATTCGAGATTTTTTGGAACGATATTCGAGACGGTCAACCTCGGGCGACACAGCTAAAACCCTTTTTAGTCTTTTTCTAAAAGTCCGAATTAGCAAATCTTAGGGCATTAAAAAGTAAACTGTAACAGTCGAAGCAGAAGGCGTGATTTGCGATGGCGGTTTCTTAGCACGAAATGTAGCAGCATAATGAAAGGGGCACACTATACCAATAGGCTAGTTGCCTAAAAAAATTTTTTTAGTCCGTAATGTTTAATATCAAAAAATATTGGACACGTATATTTTTATTTGTCAATCTAACAAATAATTACATAGTTATGGTGCGTTGAAGTTGCGCACGACGTCACAACGTGCGGCATTTTTAAGCAAGCGTTGACGTCACGGGCCTCTTCTTATGAACTTTGGGGCGCTTTATCTCTTTAAATTTTCATTAGTTTGAAAAAGTGAAAAATACGTGTAGAGTATTTTTTGATAAGTTAACTGACGGACTAATTAAAACTCTTGCTTTTTGACCCAGGCAACATCCCCATTATCCAAATACGTTTCAAGGTTTGCGAAATAGAAGATGATGTTATGAGTTTCAAAGCAACTTGTATAGACAGTAATATTTGAATTCAAATCACCTAAACAAAACACTCAAATCCTATACGAATAAGGGATATATTTGTTTCTAAAGCAATCCCAAGCACAGCTATAGATGTCAAAATCTGATTTCTTAGTCATTAGAAATCGGCGGATAAGTTATCACCAGATCTGTTATGTCAAAGATTAAACTGAAAGCATGTAGACCAAGTCTTAGGGCCTTGCGGGGAGGGGCGCGGAGGGCATCCGGTCCGGTGGACAAGCGCGCGCGCACCGCACCCACTCCAAGGAACAATTTGTTGTCGCCGACCTAACACAACCTTAGGCTGGATTGCACCATTTTACTTTAACTTTGACAAACGTCAAAAATCTGTCAAACTCCATACAAAAAACACCGTAATAATCGTAATAGTTACGGTCAAAGTTAGGTGGTGCAACTCAGCCTTAGTGTAGCGATTTTTAGGGCCATTAAACGTATACTACACCCCAGCATAGACTGTGATTGGTGCAGATATTGAAAATCGACCAATCACAGGCTGGACCTACCTACTTGAGTTTGAATAGAGTTTTGAGATTCGTGTCATAAAGTTTAATAAATGGAAGCTATATTAAGATTAGACAGACGGATATTTGTACAAAACTTTTCAACGTTCTCATGAAAAATATTATTTTATGATCCTGCATATTTTGCAGTAAATAAATAATACATTGAATTTTCCAGTTAGAGTGCAAATTCTGTCCTTTGTTTATGTTTCCATATCTACAATTTGAATTGGCTCGTCTCCAGAAAACAGAGAATCCCTTAACCTCTAAAAACAGGCAATCTAAATGCTTAACACTGCTGTTAGGTACGTCTAGACATTAATACTAAAAAGCTCCCAGCATAAAATCAAAGAAATAATAGAATACCTATATTATTATTATCTCTAAAGGCACTACCACAGCAAGATTATTTCGATACAAAACTTAACAAACACGTAACATTCGGTTTCTAAGTATTTTTTATTATTAAATACAAGCTCAGTGCTCTCAGTTGAAATCTTCCTATCAATATAAATAAATTACAAGAAAATTTGATTACAAATCGAAGTAATTTGTTTAAAAATAATTATTAATAAAAGTAGTAGCCCCAAGGGGCGGACGTCGCGACGGATGCTGCGCCCGCGCTTCCAGGGAACACAGGTAGCCAACAAATTACAAATCAGACTAAAATAATTACACCCGCTTCAGGGCTGTCACTTTTGAGGAAAATAATTACAATAAATTTAACTTGCGAGGAAAAAAATTTAAACTTTCTTTAAGGTGTCGTAGCTAGATAGTTAGACGAAAAAATAAACGTAATTCGTTGCTCATGATCTAAAAAATCAGTTTCAGTATCAAGATGATAAGGAATAATTGTTCAGTTAAGAGGATGCAGAATACGAAAGTTTGAAGTAGATTTGTTTTTTTTTTCTCACAATATTAAGCAAAAAGAAAAACTTTGAAGGTGTGAGTAAAATCAGTCCCCTGTCAACGGAAAAACTCAACAAAATCGTAGTTACATACTTTTGGAATTAATTCAGGTAGACATTATTTTAGCCACCATTGATTTGCACCATTAAAACTACGTTTCCAAGCGAAGGATGCTATTGTAACCAACTTAACAAGTAACAGAGGAACAACCGATTCACTTGTGCCAGATGCAACATGGTGTTGTCTTTTTGAAACAACAACAATATTAAACACATTTGCTCCTCCAGGCGACGGATGCGGCCCGGATGATTTTAAGGGAACACAGGTAGTCGGGACGAATTACCAATCTGACTAATTATACACCAAAGATGGAATCAGGGATGTCAGTTGTGTCACAGGCAGTAACAGATGTAGGTATACATACATATTTTTAGAGAATAGTTTTCCTGAAAAGACCCCATAGGTATAGTAGCATATTCTAAAACTCAAAGTCATTAATGTTTTGAAAAGGTAGCCATAGTCAAACATGAGTGACTTTTAAAAGATGATTGATAAAGGCTATTTTATAAAAAATCTATTTCTAAATCGTTTGGTGACTATCCACTACAAAGATTCACAAATTCACATCTAATAAAATATTTAACTGCTTTTGGTTTAAAATACATTTATCTTTGCTGGCAACCCTACAGTCTCTAGTAATTTATTACATATGTAATTATCGCCGCCCTGGGCGCGATTCGGTTGCCAACCGCTTTCGGTGATTTTCCGAGTTACCAACAGGAAATTGCTACCGTTTTCATTTTTTGTTGAGGCAACTTTGTAGATTCCGTTTTAACCTCAGGCTAAAAGTTTTTAAAAAAGTAACTACCAACACCAACCGACCTAATCTTAAATTGCCTAAATGTATTAATGTATTTTCTTGTAGTAATAGGAAAATGAAATCGTTCGTTATTACAGGAGATCTATCATCAAAATCATTATCGTTTCAGCCATAGGACGTTGAACATAAGCCTCTCCAAAAATTTCAAAAAAATTATAGGCAGCCTGTCAAAGACATTTAAAGGAAAAGCCTATATTTACTAATAGTTTAAATAATTAAAGCCTATCATCATCAAATAACGGGTATAATAGATACTTTTATGCCTAAATGTAGAATGAGTGATGAGTAGTAGTAGTGCTACGCTACACGCCGCGCGTAGCTACAAAAGCTCTATGAAAAGACTTCAACGGTCACTATCGACTGAGCGACATGCGCACGCGACGTTCATTTGTTTTACATTTTATTTGAGTTTTAATTAAATCAATGAGTATGAATTAAAATTTAAATAATGATAAATGATTCATAGATAAAAATATTTTTTTTTCATTATAAACATAAGCATACAAACTTATCAATCGATGTAAAAAATACTTTAATTTAACTTTATTAGAATACGAAATTCTGAAACATAAAATGCTTATAAAACTTATAATCAAATAAATTTCCTGAAATTAAAATTTATATTTTTATCGCATTTGAAACAAACAGACTGGCATCTTTGTACGTCACAACATTTATTTTTAGATTTTATATTCAGTCAAGTTAACTGTTTTTTTAACTGTTACAATTAATCTCACTAAAATCACATTGCATAACATCAAAGCTAAGTAAACTAGATGGTTATCGTTATCTCGGCTATAACCTAGGCAATTGAATTAGCATAAGAATCTCACAGCTCTTCACAATGTGTTACAAAAGCATACAAAGTAATTCAAACTCAACATTAACATGTTAGCTCAATCAGTTTTAT
This sequence comes from Ostrinia furnacalis, assembly GCF_004193835.3. Taxonomy (NCBI): domain Eukaryota; kingdom Metazoa; phylum Arthropoda; class Insecta; order Lepidoptera; family Crambidae; genus Ostrinia; species Ostrinia furnacalis. The sequence continues at coordinate 61,683 of NW_021136622.1, read as the reverse complement.
TCGCATCTAAATTCTAATAAAAGTGGTCACGGGTCATTTACAACTGTTCAATAATAGTAAATTACTAAGTTAATAAGCTTTTCAACAAATAAAAAGCTTCCATCTGTGCTTAAAGTGTTTCAAGCTTCAGTATGTGTAGCTAAAACTAATACGTTCATACTTACCAAAATTAAAAATATGGAACATACTTTACGTCCAGATAGATCTCAAAAAGAAAAATATACATTTTAGCATATGAACGTCACTCTATTTCCCTCCTTTAATATGAAATCATGTGCTCATCGATTCGAATGTATCGCCTATTATCTTATCTTACTAATATTATAAATGCGAAAGTTTGTATGGATGTCTGGATGTTTGTGAAAACAACTGAAACTTGTTTGTGAAATCAGTTTTAAACAATAGTTTATAACGCAGAATAACATATAGGCTATAATTTATGACATCTAAGTAAGTCTAGATATTAGCACGTCACTACCTTGTTTAATATACCACGCAATCTTGTATACCTACCCATTCTTATGATACACCATACAAGAATGCATGGTAAATTCAGTGAACTGCTCCTGAATCGAATGTACCTACTACTACTATTTCTATTTATTTATATTAACCGGCAGACAGTGGTGACTGAGTTTGTTGCGGCGCTTCTTCTCAGCACTTGCCAAATGTTGGTCTCGAAGCGCTGGTAGGGTAAAAAGATTATGAGACATGTAGAGGCTCCTTAAGAGCATATTTTATGACGATTTGTAAGAACTATTTATTAGTCTAAACAAATAAAGAAATTTTGACTTTGACTTTGACTTTGACGATCTGTGACAAACTAAATTTCACGCGGGTGAAGCCGCGGGCAAAAGCTAGTTATCGATATTCCAAAACGCCAAAGGACGCTAACAATAAAATCAAAAGTAATGAGATAATTTACGCTTCGCCACGGTGCAGCCCACAAAAACCGTGACACGCGTCAACAATAGAGAGTGAAGGTTCCAGGGCTCGGAGCATTCTCGATCAAGGTTCGCTTCTAATGAGAGACAATTATTTGAATCAAGTCGTAAATAGACTTGTGCGAATGACCACGAAGTGAATGATTTTCTCAATTGGTTTTGCACTTTATTTCAAAGATGTAAAGTTTCTTTAATCATGTTCATCTTTTGTGATTTTAATTGCTGTTGTGGTTGACTGTGCCCTCTGTTTATGAAAAATATACATAAAACGTTTTATACATTCTTACATAACTATTTCTTTTTGGTAATTTATTTTTTTAACTCTTACTTTTTTCAGTAATAAGCTCCTTCGTCGATTTGAAAACTATGGTCATCTTACTTTTAAGATACGGAACCTTAAAAACAAACCGTTTGCGGTGCACGGAGATCTTAAAAAATAAGATAAAAAACGTCTCCCAAACAGGACTCGAGCCGACACCTGCGTTACGCGACAAAAAACCTAAATCTTTTTACTCTTTTGCTGTTCAAAAAATAAACACCCGTCGACTGTGTCAAACGGGAGTGTTTTTTGTTTTTCTTTTGCCGAATCAAAATCATAGATACGTAACCAAAACTCAGGGTCGCACCACGAGTGATTCGAACCGCGGTGTGAATCGTCTAAGAATTGAATGGGGCTTTTCGTACTATAGACTTCAAAGTGGTGACGAAAAGCTAAAGGAAATTTTATGGAATAGGTAATAGGTATTTTCCTCTTTCAATCAACCCGAAAAAAAGGCTGTTTTGTTGCCTATCACTCCGAATCGGCCTGAAGCAATAAGTTCTCTGTATTCACACCACCGTATGAAAACTCCGAACCACTCGTGGAGCGAAACGCCTCAAGACCTTTTAGTTGTATTGTGGTTTGACCTACAACAAAGCCCTTACAAAATTACTTAATCCTTGTCTCTTGAGTTACGTAATTGTGCCGAGAGTAACCGAACAAAACGTCGATTTGAATAGCCAAGTACAAGTACCAAGTTCTCAATGAGACTTGGCACTCGAGATTACGGCCGGGAGTCGAACTGTGGACTGGCATCCGTCTCAAAGGGATAGCCACGTGCGTCTTCAATGGAACACTCCGGATGCTCTGAGCAACAATGGGAATACCTATGTGCGCTTAGATAATTGTGTACCCGGGGACAAAATAAATAGGCGCGAAAGCTCTTCATAAAACTGGGGCAACTAAGTAAATAATAACATAAATAAATATGCATATTTCTAACTGTGTACTATTTTATTTATCTTTTAAACTACATAGATAGGTGATAAATTCGAGTCCGAAATGTTTTATGATAACAAAAAAATAACCAAGTGCTTTTTCCTAAATTTGTGGCTTATACCGTTTATGACCTTTCACCTTTGTGAAATACAATCATCAACTGAATAATTTCTTTACAGCTACATGTGATTTGAAATCTGAGATTTAATAAAAACCTCTTTGAACTGAGTTATTCCCACTGCTACGTTACGGTCTTAAATTTTATTGAACCCTGCAACAATGACACGATTAAGTTCAGATTATACTCCATGATCACCTCGTTACTGCTGTTAATTCCACAAACGCTGTTTCACAAACGCAAATCACGCTGTCAAAAGATGCGCAACTGAAAATTGATATTGTGTACGGTGCAGTTGTTTCGGCCGGCAGTGTAAGCGTGGTAACATTAGCTACCATAAACATAGCGATGCATAAGCCACTCTTCCGCCCGTATGGTATCGTGACACTGTCTCTATGTGCATTTTATGCATTCACTTACCTATTTTAAGTTGGCATTACACACTCATTTTCCATTGTTATTCGAATACTCTGTTAGTGATATTCGCAGTAATATTTTGCTATGTTTGTAAGAATTAAAGCGCACTAGGTAAAGGCTGAACGTGTTTCGATTAAGAATTAAAACTGAGTACTTAGCCTATGTATATCTAGAATCTAGATGGTAAATAATTTGTAGTATGATAATGACTAGTAACTTTAGTAATCAAATGAATCAATCACATCACATTTTCCTTTTGGTCTTTGGCGAGCTATACAACCTATTTAGGGGTGACTAGTAATCGGCATTAGATCGCGATTTAGGGACTTCGAGATATGTTTGTTAGATGCTGATACTGACCAGTATATTCACAGAAATCGTGAAGAATTTTGGCATTAATAGAATGGTCGCTAGTATGCTTAATTCACACTTGTTTCATTCATAATGAATCTGTAGCATTTGTGTGTGTGCTTCAGCATTTGTTAAAAGTATATTGCACAAAATATACTCACACATACATGCTGCAAAATATTTCAAGCAAATGTACGACAGTTGTGATTGATCACCTGACACTATGTGAGCTAGTAATATCCGGAGTGTACCAATTCGCGTCTTAATGTGTTATGCTGTGGTTATAGATCATAGAGGCTTTTAGCGGATTATAATCCTTCGGTGAAAAAAAAGCTGTTTACCAAAATTACTTTTGATGGTCCCCACTTATCAAACGTTGGTATCAAATTACCGGTAGAACTGTATTAGGAGGTAAAAATGAGTACTTACCAAAATTTTAAAATTATTTATTAGTAATACCTTCCTACTTCCTTAGTAGGCCTTTTTCAGGGCACTTCACGGCCCTTATAAACCCTACCACTTTGGAAAATAAACTTATCGGCTGCTGCAAAGAAGATGCGGAGAAACTCATATTTTAAAAGCTATACATATCTACTAAGGTGTACCATATTGAAAGTACAGTACCTGGTTATTTTTCTGAAAAATGTAAACTGTAATGAGAGCTAGAATGTATCTATCTCTGGTTACATCTCAATGAAGTAATCCAGTTTAATTGATTCCCTTAAGAATAGTGCGTGTTACAACAAATTCAGGTCAATATACAATAATGACTCATTTGCCACCAATTGGTGTCCACACGCGAACTAATGAAAAAAGGTTTGTTTATTTATTGAATAAATAAAGCATGAAATAATTAAGATACCTAAGACTTAAAGGAGTCTTCCGGCGACTTGGCACTTAGCTGGAAGACTCGTCTTAGGTAGGCAATAGGCATATACTAATTAATGGCATTTCTTTTAAAAGCCTGAACGGCATGATTCAGAAATGTATATTCATGTTCATTAGTGATAAAGTATCGTCTTGAAGATTAATAATTCATAGAAAAGCTTTCATCTAACCAACATCGTTAGTACGTCATTGAAAAGTCCTGCGAATATTTAGGGACGTCTGGAGGTCGATCTTTGCAACCCTCGGGATAAATATAGTTCTGATCTTATTAATTCTATCTACGAAACAGGTAATTTAACTAAGGCAATTGGTAGAAAACCAAATAAATATTATATTTTTACAGCAAAATGTAAATCTTAGTCACTGTATTGGAAAAATCGCATATGCAAAAACAATAGAATATAAACAGTCGCTTCGTGAACTTTGATGCATTTTAATACTAGCTTTTTCCCGTGACTTTGCTCGTATGCACGGCAAGTTTTCCGTCTTTCATCCTCTTTTCTAAAACCGAAAGAATAAGTGTCCTATATTTTTTCCAGGGCCTCAAACTATGTATCTCTATATCAAACTTCAGTTCAGTGGTTTAGGCATTTAAAGGATAGCTAACATCCATACTTCTTTACAAAAGTCATTTGTAATACTGTATAGTTGGTACGATTTATAATATTAGTAGTAAATATATCGTTCCATTCAGCCAAATGACGTCCACTGCTGGACAAAGGCCTCCCCCAAGGTTTTCCACAATGAACGGTCCTGCGCTGCCCGCATCCAGGCTCCTCCCGCGACCTTTACCAGTCGGTCCACCTATTAGGAGGCCTGCCCACGCTACGTCTTCCAGCAGCCCGTGGTCGCCACTCGAGAACTTTTCTGCCCCAACGGCCATCGTTTCTACGGCTCATATGTAGAAGATTTATAATATTAGCAGTATATGGCGACTAGTAAACAATAACCCCTGCATGTGTTCAAAGGGGTTCATAAATTGCCGCCAATTTAACACCAATCAGCCACAGGAAAGCGCACCTCCACATGTGTTGGTCTCTGATTGAGTCGAGTGCTTCAATCACACTCGTTTAATCTGGATAACTGCAGTTCAATCTATATATTTATACCAATGTTTGTCCTCGACCGTTTTTCATCGCACAGTCAAAACGCCTGATACTTAAAAGTTAAAAGGCAAGCAGGTTTATTTTGCCATTTACGTGCATAAAATAATAACAATTTAAAAATGGTATTTTCTCTTATTATTGAGGAGTAAAAGCCTTGGACGTCAAGCTTTGGACTCTAATTATCCTGAAACTTTACTGAGAACTTCAAACACAAGTCAAATCTATGACTGATTCACTAATGTAGAAATTTTCATAGAATCTATTCCCCATTTCAGAAAGCATTTCGTACTGGCTTGACATAGAAACAATATCTAGTTTTGACCTCTTATAAAATGAAATACAAAACCTAAGACAATTGTTCCAAATTGCAATCCCATTATTCTATTCAGGATCAATCAAATCATGATGATGCTCCAGAAAGAATTGTCAAAAACGCTTCTAGAACTATAAAAAGTGATAGGTATACTTCTACTTTATTTTTTATTGATAAGTGATATTGTGACTCATCTGAGAATCGAACCGAGAACATCTGAGTCTAAAGAGTCATAATCACTGGACCAAAGGGGCTTAATTACAGATTCAGGTTTTTTGGCTTGGCGAAGTTTGTAAAAAAGTTTTCAATTACATTCCTTGAAAGCTCCCTTTGTCGAAGTACCGCCAAAGCGAAAGCGCCGCTGAAAACGTAATTTTCGTTTCAAGCGCAAAGAATTTACATAACCCTCAATGAAGAGCTCATAGAATATACGCGGTGTCTTTCATCAATGGAGACGCCAGATGCGGAGGTGTGTCTCGGCGGCGACATCTAAAAGGTCTGTGTCTCTGTCTCCAGAACAGCTCCCGCTGCGTTCTAAACGCTTAATTATCGCCAAAAAGACCACTTGTTTAGCCACCTGCCATTGTCAACGCTCCTTTCATAACCTCTTTCAACGCCTACCTTCATTTATAACTCCCCAAAACCACAGATTTAATATTAAAAATTTTAGTACGCCGTATATCTGTCAAGATTTAACCGCTCGCATAAACCTTAATACGAATTAAAAAACGACAAGATAATACCAAATTCCTTACCTTAAAGAGATCGGAAAGGTTACCGTTACGAATGGGCTTAGGCGACATAAAATTGTTTTTTTTTTAAGCAAATAGCACACACGTCCCGGGACCGAGCCTCGGCCGTAAGTCATCGGAGCTGTCAAGATAAGAATGACTGAATGAACACCTGCCGCCATCGCGCTACTGGTGTTACGCGAGCGCCTACGCACCGGATTTTATAATTCCATTTTTAAAAAACAACATCCTCCACTCACTTTCAACCTTAAGCTTTAAACTTAAAGTCGAAAACGGAACACTGGCTCGATATTTTTTTCTTAAACTTATATTATTGAACGGACGCAATTACGGGCCTAGGCTAAAGCGATTATCGTCTTGAATCGACATCGAAATTAGATATAATAATGATTATCATTGTTTTTGAAATACGACAGACAAGATTTGACATCCGGAACTTTTTTATTTATAGCTGTTATTGATTAGAAAATGTGGTTATTATGATTTATGTGTTGGTTGGTTTTGGATTCGGATATTGTGTGGTTTGGTTTTTAGTAGGATTAGTCATCGGGTACTGGTTCAAGCGGAGGCATGTGAGGTTGGGGTTAATTGCTGGGCGGGACTTCTTGGAAGCCATCAAACGATGTACCTACTCCGTGGGATCTCATGATGCGTCACATTTCTACGGTAAAATTGATCGCTTGCAGGAATAAATTCCGTTGGGAACCGGGAAAAGATTTTGTTTAAGAACATTCCACAAGTAACTTAGATATGTATATACTTTTACTAGCTTTTGCCCGCGGCTTGAAATTTAGTTTGTCACAGATCCTTATAAATTATAGCCTATATGTTATTCTGGGTCATAAAGAATAATACTGTAAAGTTTCATCAAAATCCATTCAGTAGTTTTTGCGTGTAAGAGTAACAAACATCCATCCAGACAACCAGACTTTCGCATATATAATATTAGTAGGATTATGACTCAAAATTCGGAGGACATATTGTTGTTATGTATTAGATTGCAATGTTTATGGTCCATATTAGAAGTATCTAAAAATCATCTGTCAACGCCAATTTACCTTACCATTGTTGCTAAACAAGCGAACAATTTATCACTCAACGCTCTAGCCTATAAATTCACAGCGTTATTGCATTGGAACCTTATTACTTATTAATAAATTACTGAATTAGCAACAGTCGTTGTTACTCCGAAAACCAATTAATATTCGTAACAATCGTCACGACTTTGAATCGTAAGCTTGTACAGTCCGATGCATAACTATGAACTAGTTTTAATTGCCCTTTGCATGCGTATCTGGTTTGAAACCTAAGTGTAATAACTTGTCTAAACTTGCACCAAAATCATTCAAATTAATAGGTAACAACTTAAGAAGGTACTTTATACATAGGTACACAAATTACCTAAATATGTACTGATATCAGATGATCATGCCTAATACAAAAAATCTTTGTGTTTTTACAAGTAACATCCAGATATTTTTTTAGATCGATCCAACAGGACAGTTTTTGTTACTTTTGACTATACGACGAGGGCATGTCAAGCAAATCATTATTGTCTTAAGGTGTCATTTTGTCAAAATGTATTCTCTGACATGCTGGCGACTGTACATTGATAAATAATTATAAGTAAAGGCTCCGATTTATTTGCAAATATCGTGACTCCCCGTGATAAAATTAACGAATAATGCACACGGGTGAGTAGATAGACTGGTTTTATTATTTGGCGCCAACTAGGTATTATTAGAAAACAAGAAACAAAAAGATATTGAATACCTGCGATATGATAATGAAATTCTTCGAAACATATCACATTTGTGTCTTGATACAGGCATTCGTCCTGGATTTATACAACTTTGGTTAAGACTTGAAACATGTATATCCCTATGGAAATTCCCTAAATTGCAGCAACCACATCAACATCCGTCCAGTATTTAGTTGAAATCTACACATGAAACACTATCTTACTTTCATAGTCTTTATTAATCATCGAATATTTATATTTTTATTTATTTATTTATTCATGTTACATAGAATAAGAGCCTTAAAATAATAATGCAGATGAATAAACACATGTGACAATAACAAGATGAATGCTATCATAATCAATATCCATGGATTCCCACACAACAATATTAAATTACTACATACTATAGTAGTGATCCGTCATCACGTACGATTCTCTCAAACGAAATTTGTCTTGTTTACACACAAGTGATTTCATCTTAAGGTAACTCAATTGTTTTGTATCTACGCAGGATTAAAACACTGACCATCAAAACACATAAAAAACACTTCTTAAAACTAGTAGTAAATAGACCCTAAATAACTTCTAAATGTAACTGTAGGATTTAAATGAATACCCCTTAATACCCTCCACGTACAAACCCGTTTAATGCAAAACTCACCCCAGTCTGATACAAGATCTTGAGTCCGCCTTTTGGCGGCAACGTGGTCCTCCGGTGAGGCAACAGCGGCAGCTTGTCCGGCCTTCGGACGTGGATCTCTCCGGACGGCCTGAACGCTTCTAGGGGCGTCCGGATCACCGCCCGGACACCGGTGATGAGCCACGCTAGTAAAATTGGCGCTAGCACTTGCATTGTCACTCGCGTTGTAAAGTTAGTTACGATTTGGGGTTTCGTCGAACTTGTTCGGACGATCTTAGTGCGTGTCGCGCCCGCCGATCGACAGAGTCTGACTGGCAGCGTTCGCGCCGGCCAGGTACGGCTTGGCCTACGCGCCTCTATAAGCACTTTGTACGGCGACGGAAACGCCTTGGTACTTGACTTTCTGAGCTTTGCGACCTCACCTTCCCGTCAGTTTTATTTCATGGTTATAAATGTTGACAGAAATATGCTTATCTCCAACGTGAATTAGATTGATAGTTAATGAGATCATATGAATAAGTAGTCCTTTTTAAAAAATTTGAGGATTATTGTGAAAAATGTCTCTTGCAAAGATTTTATTTCTAGAAATCTTCATTATTTATTTTGTAATGGCTAATTTACGTGTAATGTATCTCATCTTCTAAATATATAAAAGGAGAAACTGACTGACTGACTGACAGATCAACGCACAGCCTAAACGGCTAAACGTAGGCACTTGAAATTTGGAAGGGATGTAGCTTAGGTACCGTAGAGGTGCACTAAGAAAGGAATTCCCGAAATTCCGACGGGAACGGGAATTAGCGGGGAAATCCTTTTGTATGAAAAAAAAATGAAAAAATCTAAACCGCGTAAGATAGATGATGGGGGTAAAACGGGAACTACGCGTATGAAGTCGCGGGCGGCCGCTAGTTATTTATACAAATAACTGATTTATGACTCAACATGAAAATGTTAAAGTACTTTTATGAACAGTATAAATAAACAAATAAATATTTGTTATTTTCCTTCCATCTTAGACGGATCAAGACGATCCGGTCGCGCTCGGGTTGACTTCCTACCGACAGTGTTTTTTTACACAATCTTGTTGTTGCTTTGATATAAAGCTGCGTCCACAACCGCTCAAGTTCGATCTAAGTTAGCATTAAGTTACACGTTCATTTGTTTTTTATTCAGTTCTAAATTAAATTTATTTTGAGGGTCTTGAATATTTGTATGATTACACAGGAAATTCCTCAGTAACGTGCGACTTAATATTTTTGTTAGTCAAATTTTTTCTTAGTCATTTAGTTTTCTTCCAAGATATTATTACGGTAAACTTTTGAAAAACGAAGCAATGTAAGTGCTATTTTATATCCGGAAGAACGTGCCAAAAAAACTCAAGTACCCTACAAGAAAAATTCCATCTAATCCGCGCCTAATCCACTTGTGGGGGGATGCCAGAATAATCGCCCCCAACAACACCCACTTCAAACAATCCGGCCACCACTCGATTGTCTTACCACAAAACAATGCGACACATTTCGAAGAACAGGATTTCAACTCATTCATGGGAAATTGAAAGAGACGGCATTGTAACGCGACCTTACGGATGCTCCGTCTCGCTCGCGCCCATTCACCGCCGCGGCCGCATCAATGAACCGTTCTTATGAATGGACTGGCTTACTATACATACTTGCTAGTATACCTGTGTTGTTTGTATCGAGTTATATGGCCATCGGGAAATGTATACGTTATTTATATAGCATTGGAGGCCATGGCACGTGTTTAGTCTTTTATTTTGTTTATAAGCCAACGAACGGCTCCGAGACGCTATTTACTCCAACCGCGGGGTATGAAATAAATGCTTGACGACATAGAAATTATACTCAATATACTATACTCAATAATGTTTGATGCTTGGATAAAAATAGCGCTATAAATACTTCCTTTGCCCTCTTACACGTGATCTTATCGGCCTTACAGTATTTATGGGGCCTTATTTTAGACGTTAACAATTTCTAACTAATATCGTGACTGTCAGGAAAATGCTATTTTCTATGAATTTTCTTGACGAGTATATGTGTTCCTTGTTGTTCTCTTAATTAGAGGGGTAAAGCCTAATATTGTTACTCATGGGACTTGCCGTCATCATCATCATTATGAGGGTCTAAAAATCGAATCCATTCGGTTTCTTCACAGACCTGTTCAGAAATCTATTTCTTTTAATTGCTTGATGAATGAAGTGAATGCTTTGTGACTTTATATAGTCTGAAATCGTGATCTGCATAGATGACAGCAACACTGAAAATATAGTCAAGAATTTCGTATCAGGCGTAAGGGGTAAATTTATGAATGACGGGGTAAATTTATTCCACAAGACTTTGCTAAAAAGAAATTATTTCATAATAATTCACAGGCGTTCTTTGTACACTTCCGGTCTGAAGTCCGTGTTTTATTGCAGTGTTTTCATATTCATTACCGCATTAACATAATTGCATTTTTAAACATTATGATTGCTGTCATTTTACGTTTACAGGAAACCGAACATCGTTTTTTATTTCTATTTAATTTGATTACTATTCATATAGATTTTTATAGATAAAAAAATATACTTATTGGCAGTAAGTTTGTGATGAAATTATAGTATGCGTAACATTTTAGAATATCTGAACAATGAGTCATCAGTAACTAAGAAGCACCTAAAAATTAATGCTGAATTTTAGGTGCTGATAATGAAGTACAGATAAACTGATAACAGTGAATAAAAAGTATTATGTAGAAAACAAAGAACACATATTTCTTACAAAAACACGAGATCGAAACTAACGTTATAATAACATTCTGAAATTATGGAGGACTAATGTTTGAATCCATGAATATTTTATTGAAAACTTATAGTGATGTGCGTCAATTTATCGATAAAACTCAACATGAACTAACTGTACTTCGTATTTCAGTTAACTGAAATTACTTGAACTTGTATCCGCATATAAAGTTAAGAAACTTGCACTGCCAGTATGCATAATTGAATACCTTGTATGAAAAAACGAAACAATTTCTACAACTACCTTGAAATCTTGTTTCCTTCACACGACTAAATTGCACGCTTTTGTAGCCGTTATTTTTAAAATAGGTAGTTAATTTTTGCGAATTTTTGTGTTTGCGATCTCTTTATTTTTTCACCACAAATTGAAATGTCTTTTTATATGAAACTGTTAGGTGAAACCTAAGAAAGTTTTAAGTGAAGGCAAGAATATGACGGCAACTCAAATGAAAATATTAAATCTTAAATAAATAAGATTTAATATTATAATAACAGTGTAAAACCTACGAGTATAAAATATTGAAAAATTTTACCCTATCTAATCTACCTAATTCCTATAGAAGATGAGAGCTTTTTCAGTAGGTACCTATAGTCTATATTATATTTATTTTTATCGATGCACTAAAACTACTTGGTATCCCATTACTAAAATTCAATATGCACATATAGATTTAGGCAAAAAAGGCCAGGTTACACCACTCACGAATATGCCTTTTAACTCATCGTTTATTGCGTTAAATCACCTACATTATTTGTTTGATACGACATAACATATCCGATAAAGACATGTGAGGTTATAAACTCTATGGATAATGGCGCATCAAGCTGATCTTATGTAGTTGGAATAGGTGTTATTTTTCAACAAAAGTTAAAAGCCCTTTTTGGTAGTGACTACAAACAAAATAATGGTTCGGCAATGTCGGCGATCTTTCTAATAGTTATTCTATCTATACAGGGTGTTAAGTAAATGGGGTTATAAGCTGACACTAGCCCATGTTAACATGTGCATATAAATGGTATGGTGAAGTCAGAAAATTGATACCATCATTTTAATTATTTTAATTTTCATACAATCTCATTTTATTTTGATTTTGAATTTCTTCTGATTAATTTCGTTGCGGGTCCAATGACAGTTTAACTTTCCCCCGCGACAAACTTTACCTTCACTGGTTGGGTTTTTATTGGCGATCAAGCTGTAGATCCTGGCTACACAGGAGTTGCAGCGGTGGGAAGGAAATGTGGGAATAGTCCCGTGGCCAGAGAATTTGAATTTGAATCAAATAAGTAAAATGTCTCAGGCTCTTCGAACATATTCAAAAGAACAAGTTCACGTATAAATACAGTTTACCCTTACATCAACAAAGCTACCCGCTTTGTTATCAGCACAGTTAATGTGGTCGCGTGTAGCCCATAGCAATTCCACAACTTGGAATATTCCAGCAATTGTTCCAACAATTGGAAAGTATGAAGGTTTGTTCTAAATTCCACGATGCAAAAGCAAAAAGTGCGGCCACATATTTTCATACTTTCAACGTTATGTAAGTCACTAATATACTTTTTGCTTTAAATTGATGACGGTGTATTAGAAATAAGTAACATAACCAAGTTTGAAGATCACATCAGCAAATGTAATCAAAGGCAGGCATAGTTTTAATTTTTATTTTTTTATAATTAGGTGTACTTAACTTAACTTATAAACTAATACATAATCTAGACTGAATCCATGATTAAAATGATACAATAACTCAGTACATACCTAGTATAAACTTTCAGGACCTCCTCTATCTTAAATGTTTACAAAAATAATGTAAAAAATATGTTTGTCAGTTTTTTAAATTTCAAATTAAAGAAAAAACGCAAAATCTCTCAAAAAATAGAACGCAACACTCAACATTTTTTCATTCACTAATCTTACCATGAATGGGTATTCCCTATCTCCTAAACACTCACGTAACTTTATGGCTCGTATAATTCAGTGATAAAGGCTATTATTGCCAAAGCAGGTAACTTTTAGTGTCCCCGAGGATGCAAAAGGCAAGAAACAAGAAATGTGCATCGCTTAAGCCCAGGCAATAGACAATGCCCACTCGAAACTCGAGTGGTCAGCGTTTTTTTCGCACCCTTACTGAGAGTCAGGGATAGAAGATAAATAGGGTTGCCTATTGAGACATGAGTGTCAAAGAAATATTATTTGTTAGTTAGAAATGATTAAAAAAGTAACTTTTGACCGCCTGTTTGCTTTTTGTTTGCACACCTAAACCTGCTGGGCCAAGCTAGTTTCTATAATACGATTTTTTTAGTGCAGTACTCCAAAAGTAAAAATTAATGTAGAATCCACCATTTGATATTTCAAATTGCATCCAGCCGGAGTGAAGATATGTGTAAGTATCTGCATTTGTGCAAAACGAAGTCTCCTTAATAAGTCTCTTTTACAGTACTGTCTTATAGTCATTACTGCTACAACAATTTTACTTACAAGCATTTATACCTAAATGACTTAAGTTAATCTGTCCTCTAAGGGGTCATCCATAAAGTACGTCACACGTAAAGAGGGGGGGAGGGGGTTGACAAATTGTGACATGGTGTGACAAGGGGTGGGAGGGGTCCTAAGTTTCGTGACATCACATTTCAATTGTTTCAAATATTTGATATAATGTTGATTTCATAAAAAAAGTACTTAATTTAAATGGAAATGAAACTAATTTCGGAACTGCTGTTAATTTAATATTTTTTCGAAGTGAAATTGCAAAACATGTGACGTGATTGCAAAAAACGTCACACTAGGGAGGGGGGGGTCTCAGAAATGTGACCACCTGTGACAAGGACGGAGGGGGGGTCAAAAAATCATGAAATTCGTGTGACGTACTTTATGGATGGCCCCTAATACATAATTTAAGAACGTAATCTTTCTTCAGTACATAGTACATATTTAGGTTTTTCCATTCACACAACAGCACTCCATCTTACAACTCGTTCCATTCATAACAAAAGAACGTGTCCTCCATTCATTGAACGCCCAAATATTTGTTCTTCAAGTTTCATTCTCGTGGCACCCCTAATTGGCACGCGTCCACGTCCTCTAAAACCTTTGTAGTACCTTTTTATAAGGCAACATTGTTCTTTACTTGGAAGTGACAGATCCGGTTAGGCCCTTAAGTGTTTTTTTCTCAGTTATCCACGTCCGTTACCGCTCTCTTAATAGATAACAATGCCTTCGGTCATTATGACCACTTTGCATATCTTTTATTGCACCAAATTATAGGGTTCCGTGGAGACTCAGTTTTGGAGATTTACATATTTTTTAAGGTTTTCCTTAAATGTAAGTTTACAATATTCGACTTCTTTGACACTAAGGCTGGGTTGCACCATCTGACTTTAATTTTGACAAACGTCAAAAATCTGTCAAACTCCATAAAAAAACACCGGTTATCGTTATAGTTACGGTCAAAGTTGGCGCAACTCAGCCTTAAAGCTGTAAGTAGGTATATCCCAAAAATAATGAAAAAAAAATTATTTTTATTTTTACTGGTTGTTATGTTATAAAATTTGTTTTGTTACTACCCTCGATAAAGCGATTGCGATTATTTCCACCAACATTCGTGTCAAAGGATTCATTTATGGTTGTTTTTGTTTACGCCCACTCAACTTCAGGTTCCGTGCAATTACGCCTATCACCTGTCATCGCCATCTTGATAAACAGTCAGAAAAGCACGAAAATGATAGTTTGGCTTTAATTACGCGGTGGATATCAAAACTTGGAGCTTTGGGGTGGGGCCTCACTGCTAGCGGTGAGCTGGTTTCTTTTTTTAACGCACTTTACTGTAGCATTTTATGTATTTGTAATATACTACCCACACCTAAACGTTATTTGAAAAGGTATGAAAAGTAGCTATTCTACGTGAATATTGTTTTTTGTTAATACAAGCCTCAATTTTGCAGTTAATCTTATTATAGGAAATATCAGAATAATTATGGCAACTAAGTATTTCAATCAAATTATGAACTTGTCGCCAAATTAACAGTTTTTATTTCAGTCTCTCGTCACGTGAGAATTTGTAGGCGCTTCACATAATTGTATTTTATCACATTAATCGCTATCACTGGCGCCCGCCGCGCCCTATGAAATGTTAGCCCCCCAACTCGTAGCAGAAGTTTAGTAAAAAGTTATAATAGTGAAAAACACGCGATGCTAGTAAATATCACCTCTTCCTTGTCACGCTTCCGAAAGTGCTTAAAAACAGTAATTTATTGTTTATTTACGTCTAGATAAACTCAAAATTCATTGCGCGGCCTTCATTATGAAATATTAATTGAGATAAACAATAACGTGTTAAATTACTTAAATATTTTTTATGCTTTTGACCTTGGATAACGCCTAATTAGTTTAAAAGTATTCACCTTTACGAAAAAAGAAAATTAATTAACCCATATTTTATATTATGATTCTGTTCAACCGATAAGTATAAGAAATTGCTGTAAACAGCCTAGGTTTTCTAACACAAAGTTATTTCATGTGGAGGTAATTCTGTCAATGATATATTTCAAGTAATCTATAACTTTATAGAGATTATAGTGCTGTTTAGTAGGCACATTTCATTCGTTTAGTTTTTATACCCATTTCCATTTAGTGCGTTTCGTTAATTCTGTTCTTACATTATGCTCGACTTGGTGGGGGCACTACCGTGCCCCCAGATATGTACTTTTGGCAACCCTGATATGGATGCGCTTTTCAATTACCACCTTAACGTACGCGGTCGCCGTGACACGACGCCTTATGTAACTCATCCCACGCGGGGGAGTGGGATCGGGTCGGCCCACTCTCTGGCCCACTGTTTCCTCTCGTATATGGACGCGTAATCGAACAGGTACCTATTTAATGTGGTTTCTTTCATAAAGTCGAGCTAACAAGGTACAATCGCCGATAAAACCAAAGTTCCCATAACAAATGCTTCATTGATGGAACTGTTTGGATATTGTAGGTTTCCTTGAAGTGACTGTACCTGGAGCTTGACCTGCCTCATTGTTTTAGTAGAACTAGCTGTTTTGCATTAAAATCTATAATGTACCTACTGGTTAGGTGTTTTTCATCACACATACAGGATGGAAACGATAAGTGATCTCACTCGATTATTTCTAAACTACATAAGATATCCAAAAACTGATTACTGATCCTAAAAGTGCTTCACGAGCTCTATCCAACGGTACCAATAATAGGTTACAAAATTAACTGCATCTATCTGAAAATTCAATGTTTCCAGCCTCCATACATTTAGTAAAACCACATAATATTAAAAACTATACAAGATATCGAAAAACTGGTAACTGATCCTGAAAGTGCTTCACGAGCTCTATTCAACGGTACCAATAATAAGTTATAAAATAAACTGGATCTATCCGAAAATTAAATGTTTCCAGCTTTCATACATTTAGTACGGCCACAGTCATGGCACGCATGTCTTGATAATATTATAGCCAGTAACCAATGTTTTCCATGAATAATTATAAACTGGAATGCAATTTACGAGTTAATTTTAAGTGTTTATTATTTAATTTAAAAAAATTAACACTTCCAATATTGTGTGACTGGCATACATTTAGTATGGAGGCTGAAAACATTGAATCTTAAGGGAAGCAGCAAATCGAACTCACAGCGTTGAATAGAGTTCTGTGATTCGTTCATGTGTGACCCTGTGCGTCCACTCGCGCACTGTGAGACCTCATAGTAATGTTTGTGAATACGGGCGTTAATCAAACTTCAAATACATTAGACAGAAATCACAAATACCGGTACAGCTTGCTTTTATAACTTTCCTAGATATAACATGCAATTTTTCTATAAAATGACTTATGCAATTCCGTGCAGTAGTTTCTTAATGAATTAAAGCCAACTTTGCTTAACCCTCAACAGATACTCCTTATTCACCATTTGGTCAATCAAGTCATATTTATTTAGGTGACAATTACCTACTTACAAAAAGGCTGTAGGTAATAGAGTATCATTAAATTCCTTATCTAAGATGTCCAGCTATAAAAGTATCCATACTAATAAAATAAATGTGAAAGAAAATCGATACGCCAACCTTTTTATGCCTAAACTAATAATACAAATAAATAAATGAATAAAATAACTTTAATTTTACTAAGAGACCCTTAATCTCGAAAATAATATTTGAAGGGGGAAAAATAGGCCATGACTGTTCTCCATAGATCCCTAATAGTTTGTCACGTAAGCGCACGTATAAAATGCATAAAAAAATACGTTTGTTATGAAATATTTTAAATAGGCCAAATCCATTTTTGCCTCTGGTGAATTGTAATACGTACTTCTGCTGAGAGTGGAGACCAAGTGATCTGATGATGATGAGAAACAAATTTATTTTGATCGGGAACTCGCGTTTTGATGACTTCCTGTGACCGATTCCTACAGGTAAAGTCGCAGGCTAAAACCAGTGTTAATGTATGAAATATAGATGTTTATCGGTGCCTGTACAAGGCGCTACGCCCACGCCCGGCACTGCTCCGTTTACTATATTAAGCACTGGATATAATTATTTAATAATCACGCCATTTCGTATTACTTACGTATACATATCAATGACTATAACGTTTAATATTTTATTAACATATCCTTCGAACGGCATGCGACTGACATTCGTAATGTAATGTGGAATTTTCCTCTAGTGATTACCTACATGATTGTAGATAAGATGGTTATGTAAGTGCGAGTTAGGTTCTTCTTATGCACATTTGCAGGGAATGTTAAACTAGTTGTTCCATTTAGATTTCGAATGTATCAATAGTCATATCCTTTCAGCATATGACGATCTGGTGAAGGTCGCGGGAGGTGCCTGGATGCGAGCGGCGCAAGACCGGTCTTTGTGGAAATCCTTGGGGGAGGCCTTTGTCCAGCAGTGGACGTCTTTCGGCTGAATTGAACGATATGGTAATCCATTACTTGAAGTAGACCTCTCCACAAAAATTGCCACAAAGCAGTCTCCTGCATATTTCATCCAGCTGTCTTCAGCGCTTGAGGTCGTCGGTCCATGGACATCTGCATACTGGTTCAGATTGTTTCATTTAAAACCTTACTATATTTTTTATTGAAACGATATTGATAGTAAACAGTAAACCTACTTACCTACCTATTTTATGGAGGCTGGGTAGATTATTTCAAACATTATGTTTTGAAATGGAAATTAAAACATTATTTACCTACTTTGTGGGTAATTTGAGTATTCTTAAACTGTAATTATATCTAACATACTTATAAAAGTTCACCTCGTTTGGTAGCCGTATTAGAGCTTATTTAAAGCTTATAAAATATTCAATAAAATAGTCATAATGGTCGTCTATAATTAAACTAAAACAACGGCGATTTAGGTTAGTAGCATAACATAGCTGGTCGATCGCGAGCTATTAAGCTATTAGTACCGGCGGCGGCCGACAGGTGGCGCGCAGGAAGCGGCGGCGCTGAGGCATGCGGCCGCATCCCGCCTGGACCAGAGCCTGCCATGCTTTGTAGACGACGGCAGATCAGGCTTGACATTTTTGTTGCAAACCATCCTTATTTAAGACTACATAAGTTGCTAAGTACCATAGAGATATAGAGAGATGCCAACTAATGCGCTGAGTGCTGGGTTCAAAACTCAGTGTCGCATCGCATTAGAAATTGTCACAAAGTAATCAAAATATGTGCTCACTATCCACTGCGGTAACAGTACTCAACGTTCGAATAATCTTTAGTACTACGCAAGCAATGTAAACTGTTTACATTATGACGTCTGCAGCAATGTGTTCTGTTTTGGTCATATTGCTGCGACGCCGGCCCCGCCCCCTTGACACATCTCCCTTTAGTTTCTGTGATCTGTGGTTGCTACAGTGTTAGTCTGCAAGGCTTGGTACCTACATGTAGTACATATTGCCCCAATGTGCTAGCCATCATGTTGGACCAAACTGTAAAGACCCCAACATTTTGAGCTAAAGCAATAGTTATTTGTATTGCACAAATTACATAAACATAGCATTGTAAACTCCTTCAGCTAACTAAATAAATATACTCGATTGCTTGCGACAGGGCTGGAAGTACCGACTCTAGAATCCCAAGTAACACAAAACACAATTATAAGAAGCGTACAACAGCATGAACCTACGTGCAGAGCAGTATATGAGCAGCATATGTAGCACTATATCAGCCGTATAAAAGTCTATAAGTGTCTTGTAAGCGCAATTTGGGCCCCAAATAATACGGCTTTGAGCATTATTAAATATTATTAGTGCTGCTAACCAGCGCTTATAATGTTATTGAAGACAGACATTAGTAAAGTTGTTAGACAGCATATTCTAATGTAAAAAGCATTTTATTAGATGTTAGTACAGCTTTGAAACAGCTTTCAGAATTACAATGCCAAAGTTACGTTTTATTCTAAGGCTGAACGTTTTATTTTGTTTGTTTGAAAGTATTCGAAAAAACTTATCGCATTTTATTGTCCGATTTGATTATTTTTCGTTTAGAGTATTGCAGTGCAATGGTGTTGTGAGGAGATGTTTTAATGTCTTTATTTAAAATAATTTATCATAAGGTAAGTATCATATTTTTTTGTTTCAAGAATGAAAATGAGCTGGGAGTATTAGTCTTATGTGAAAATATATATATGTTTGTGGTTTATAATTCACGCGCCCTCACAGAAATCCTTTTTTTAATAAAATAGGGACAAATTTAGAATCGACATATGACACTTTTTGTGATTTTTTTAACGATTTGATTAATTTTAACTTATAAAATTGCTTCTATCGATACTCCGCTTGTAAGAAAAGGATAATAAGTAGTATTTCATGCATATGTGTATTATAATTTTATTTTCTATGTTAGAGAAAACAGAAAGCAAATGGCGTCAGATAATATTAATGTTTTAAACTTTCAACTAGTGTCTTTTAATGTTGTCAGTCTTATTATAGTAAAAAGAAAATGGTTAAGTCATTCAACCTACATATAAAATATCTAAGTGATATCTTTAGCATTACTGTAACACTTTTTAGGTATGTTATAATGTTCATTAGGTTTAAACGTCATAAAAATGGATTGCTTTAGTGTTAATCAGGGTACCGAAACAATAATTTAGAATCCTTTAATCACGTCATGATCCCCTACTCCACGTCTTTCAATTTTATCTGTCTCCAATTAGGTAGGTACCTAGTTTGACAAGTGTTAAGTATAAAATCATTATCACTACAAATGTAATTTGTAATGAAACACGATATAGCTACCTATCTTATTTTTCGCTCATTGTAATAGTAATAATTTAAAGGAACTTTTTGTAACTAGTTAGTAGTGTTGCTGTAGTCGTTTTTTTAAGGGTATGCGTTATACGGGTAATTATTTAGTTTTCAGGTAACTACTTCTCTATTAAGTCATAAATAAGCTTATTTGTTTTTTTTTCAGATGCCTTTTAAAATAGTGCAAACGACCGAAAGGGATGAAGGAATGTTCTACGGAACTTCTTGACTCACACAACAACCGATTGTACTGTATTTTGTGTATGAGGTGTATCATTTTTTGGAACACGTTTTGCATTTCTTAAACCAAATATAAAGTTTGAATATTCCGTCTTTATCTTTCTCTTTACTCCACCTGTTCTCTTAGGCTGAGTTGCACCACCTAACTTTGACCGTAACTATGACGATAACCGATGTTTTTTGTATGGGGTTTGACAGATTTTTGACGTTTGTTAAAGTAAGTTGGTGCAACCCGGCCTTAAGTCTTTTTCCACTGTTTATTCATGTCAATAACGTGACACGTTCGACATAAATTTTCTAATGAATATACAGGACCTACTAACGCACAAATGAATATAATCATACGGCTCGTGGTTTTATGGCCAAATTATGACCTAAAGTAATAAAATATTTTTTTTATTTATCTAAATAGTGCTAAAAGCTTTAAAGTAACAATAAAATAAGAAGATAACAGAGCTAAAACTTTAGTAAATGTTTGGCTAATGCTGAGCAGTAAATAAGCATAAGAAAAGATCATAAAAATGCGTTCAATCTGTAAAATGTGTTAATATATCTGAATGCACTATAGAATATTTCGACAACGTTTATTTAATGCATTAGGTTTTCTTATTTACTAATATACGGTTTTAACCTTTGTGTTAGTGTAAATGCTGTTAAAGGTGCTGTATATTAAAAGTAATTAATGTTTTAGTATGATTATAAGCCAATTAACTTAATTTTTTTAGACCATATAATAGCTTCATGCATTGTAAATTTTACCGCATTCTACTCAAAAGCATTTAAAATAAGTCAAAACTGATATAAAGTGATAGTCTGACTTTAAAACGTAAATCAATCTTAACTTAAGTGAATATACAGATTGCGTGTTACTTGGGATTGGTTAAATCGAATCGAATCGAATTAAGATACTATTGTCGCCTCAATAAAGTCGTTTGATAAAGATGGACGAGTATGACTTTTGAATCCATATACCTTCGTAGCGAAACGATTACGAAATCTAACATTGCTGCATTGTCTAGAAACTCGCAATCTCCAAAGTCATTAGACATCACATACTTTGGTAAAAACTCAATAAAATACCCATGGAATCGGAAACTGGCCACCATAATTTGTCACCGGGTAAAAAGCGTTGACTATTACCGACCGTCCGCCGACCTAACGTTTTACTGCCTTCCTGCGTAAGCGCAGCTTCCCGTCACGACAGTATACGGAGCAGTTGATCGGATGTCGAACGCTTGGTTAATAACACCCACGATGACAAAAGTAAGAGTTTTGGTACAATTTCGAGTGACGAAGTCTACTGATTAGAGAATGGAACTCAAGCTTTTAGTTTCTGGCCTTTATTCCGTAGAAACTGTAGAAAGAGATACAGGAATTAAAGAGTTTGCATTGAGATTGCTTTTTGAATTTGTGGATTTTTTTGACAGTCATTAAAATGTTATTTACACTCATCCGGTATACAGGGTGTTAGGTAAATGGGTATATGAGCCGACACTAGCCCATGTTAACATGGTCATATAAATGGTATGGTGAAGTCAGAAAATTGATATCTTCATTTTAATTATTTTAATTTTCATACAAAACGGATTTTCAAAACGGATTTTCAAAATTTATTTTGTATAAAAATTAAAAAAATTAAAATGATGATATCAAATTTCTGACTTCACCGTACCATTTATATGACCATGTTAACATGGGCTAGTGTCGGCTCATATACCCATTTACCTAACACCCTGTATAGTTGTCAATGTCATATTACTGCCTTAGCAGCACTTGTTTTGAGTAGGTATGTAGAGTAAACATGTAACATTTTTATATAAAAAATAAATAACTATTTATTTACTACATAGTTTATTAACTAGCTCTAGCAGCAACTTCGTATACATACATGGAAATAATAATATATTTGAAATTCTGCAGAACATAAATTTTCAGAAAAATAAGACTACGACCAGAAAAGTATCAAGCTTTGTCTCTGGATTTACATTATTGATAAATGTTACGCAGTTAGCGTTTGCGGGTTCTTATCCCGCCGGAATGATCATCATCCGGATGATCATGCTGATTGTATTCATGATCATATTCACGTATTTAAAGCAAACGCAATCGTATTTCTTTCCAAGTTAACTAAAGAAAATTTTGTAACTCTATTTAGTCAATTGTCACTGTTAACCTTATGGCATTTCATACAGATATCTCGATAAAAACTTGAATGCAAATTAAGCAGGCGCGAAAAGGCGCGAAGTCAACATGACCGACCAGAAGTGGGTCTAGGTCATCTTGAAATCGCGCCACATATCTTTCTCCCACGTAGTTTTATCATTCGAAACTGTATGTGAAATGTAAAACAACATTAAGTACTTTTGGATAATTAGTTGTTCCAGTTTGAATTATTACATGCAGGTATTATTTTTTACCAATAAAAAAATCTTTAGCTTCAGTTATTTTAAATCTATGTCTATTTATTTATTTTGACATAAGTAAACTAATAATTGATTTGAAACAATACAAATAATAAAATCATTTATTTAAATTCACTTCTTATGTCTTTAAAATAAATATTATAGCATACTCCTTGACAAAAAACTACAAACAACAAAAAACTCGGTGAATTATCATTATTCTTCTTAGATAGAAATCTTAACGTTCTTCCTTATTGAAAGAGACTGTAAATGACGATTGGTGACAAGATCAGATAAACAGTAAACACACAAATATTCTATCCTACATTTAAATTACTATCTTTTTGACAAGCAATTACAACTTATCCGAAATTTAACAGACCATACACAAACCTTTCGTAATTCATTGTACATGTTTGTCATCCCTCGGCAACCGGACATGCCCACATTGGCGGCCATTTTGGATAGTACAAAAACACTTTCCCGGCGAGGCGATAATTGTAAATAAGCACTCCAATAAATAGTGGCAGTTTCCGTGGCCGGCGATAAGGTGGCATCTTGCCGCATCCGCCCTGACTCTTAGAAAAACCAATGATAAGTACGCGCACCACACGGTATGATTGGTCGAGGACTTAGAGAGACTTTCCTGAGTTGTTATGGAGCACTTATGCCTCCACCATAATTATGGAATAATGTTGAGAAATATTAGTAGAAGTTCGATACAAAATTCTTAGTGGGACTTTCCTGAGTTATGGAGCACTATTGCCTCCACCATAATATTATGGGATAATGTTGAAATCGATAAGTAGGAATACGATACAAAATTTGCTACATATACCTACTACTGTTATTTTTTTCTTTGAATTGGATAGATGTCCCTTAATAGTTCTGTAAAGACGACACCCTAATAATAAACCACACGGCGGATCCCTGCTGACGTTTATCGTAACGGAACCCACGCACGTAACAGTTGAATCCGACCACATCGGTGAACTTGGCAGTAGAAATCAATTGGCAAAAAATCAATTAAATGTTTTGTTTTTATTTTATATGGTTTGTCACTTGACAGTCATTGCAAGACGAGACGTTGCTGAAAATCACAGCAAGCATCAGTCCTTCTGAATTCTCTAAACTCATAATTTGTCACATAGAACCCTTTTGCAAAACATCATCCAGATGTTCTTAAAAACAACGAACAGATTACTATTAATAACTTCACTGAAATTCAATGTAAAATATAAGCTATTTTGCGCTATTACGTGACAATTATAATACAGTGCTGACTGTTCATTACAAAATTAACTATCATTAACTAACCTATAATTCATTCTATTCTATGAATGGTATGGATTGTGAATGAAACCATTTGGTATTTAGATGTTAATGAATAGAATAGATTAAAATCAATAGCTCTCCAAGATTGTAGACAGATTATTATTTCCAACGGGATTACATTAAGTCTAGTATAATTATTCATCAAAGCGGCAAGAGAATTAAAGTGCGCAAGCTATCGGCATATTCAATAAAGATTATTAAACTGATTTATAGTTAGATCGCTAGATGATGTAAACGTCGCCACTCATTCATCATCCATCAGGCATCCCCAAGAAATCTCATCATTTCAGCCACAGGACGTCCACTGCTGAACATAGGCCTCCCCCAATGACTTCCACATCGCAAGGTTTGTAACGGCCTGCATCCAGCGCCTTCCTGCTACCTTTATGATGTCGTCGGTCCACCTTGTAGAACTCTCTCATTGTGGATTAAAAAAACCAATGTTTTCCCTAAAGGTGTAATTCCAGTCCTTTCACCCACTAATTTTGACTTCTGGTGTTCTGGTACAAAGTCACGAAGGGTGAAGGAGTCCATCTGGCCGACTCGTGATCCGAGGAACGCGGGTTCAAATCCCTCCGCCGTTCGACGATTGTGGTGAACCCACTCGTAATATAAGCATTGCTTGCTTACCACGAGGGGTTGGGTTAACGGGACTATTAGTAATTTGTATTTGCAAATTGCTCATATTCTTTTTTAAAAATGTACGAATATGAATATTGATACAGCGACATAGGTGATTAATAAGACCTATCAGACGGACGTCCTCCGAAGCCTAGAGGAGTCCGTTAGTAGCGGATGGGGATATGGGACGCATGCGCAACGGGACCGCGCTGTTATCACGACATAGGTATGCCTCAGGGTCTACACCGCAAAACTGTTTTTTCTTCTCCCTCGCTGGTATTAGAATCAAAAGATGAATGAAAGAGATAGGTCAGTTGGAAATGGTCTTGTGATTGTCTAATAAGAATAGCATGAAGTTCCTGAAAATTTTATTATAAAGGCTTGTGTTGGAGGCTATGAATTGTTAGGAGAGCATCATCATCATCATTATGATCATCTTTATATTTATTTATTTTACTAAAACTGTCATGATGTCTTGCAAAGTCACGTGCTGACCTTACATGCGGATGAAAATTCATAATAACTACATAATGTATTATTATTTTATCGGGAATGTAGTACCTGTTATAACCCGCATACCACATAATTTTATTGCAAATAGTCTTCAAGACGCAACACCTTCTTAGGCAAGGTTCTATCCACAATCAACCGAACCATTCTCACAATTACAGAAATAGGAAGCAGCACGGCCGTTACTATTAACGCTAACACCTACCAAATATTTGTGGCGTGCGTCATCCGAATTGGACGCGCAACTTGTTTCCCAAAACAATAGCCCAATACCCAATAGCAATCGATCCACAACACACATGGCAATAAAAATAGCTTTCTCAAGCTAGGTACTATCACGGTGTGGCGTGTATAATTATTATTTACCGATCGCAGGAAATGCGGTTCGAATTCGACAATGCTTACGTCAAGGCGGTGAGGAAATGTTCGTTTTTGTGAATGTAACGTAGGCAATTTTGCACACTGGCCACCGAATTGTTATGGTGTCACATTTGAGTATGAAGAAGCCCAGTGTCAATGGCCATGTAACGACTAACATCTTTCAAATTCAAGGTTAGTTATAGTTAGGCTCAGAATAAAATACTGTTAGGGAAAAACTTTTACAGCATTTTTCAGGGATCCTATTCTAAAATAGCGGTTCACAGCAGACTGCATCCAAAGTCCTGACTCCTGATCATCATCAGGCTATTGAGTCTTCACTGCAGGAGCACAAAAAGGCTTACTTAGGAGGCCCTTACTTCTCCTTTCGGAGCCTCCCTAATTTACCGGTGGTAAAATGGAGAATTTGGCCTACACTCCCCCACTGGGTTAGGGAAGGCTTGATAAATGCTATTCATATTAGTTGTTGCAATTCACGAAGGCGAGTGAGCTTTGCATGTGTGGAGGCTCGCTACTGTTCGTTGTTCAAAAGTTTTGACAGACATATAGACAATACACTATCGTTATGTGCATGTACACGTACACACACAAGTAAAGGCTCACTTGCCTTCGTGAGTTGCAAGAACTATACTCCCTTAGTTGCCTATTACGTCATCCACAGAAAGAGTAGAACATTAAATAGACCTACGCTGTCATTTTACGTCTTGTTAAAAACATAAAAGCAGCTGGTGTATACTAGTCCTAAGGCTCCATTCACCAAGTCGAATTGTTTTGTCCAACCTACGACCGAATCTCAAACGACCTTTGAGGCAATTGCTCGGAGGTGCTTCCCGTTACTCAATGATATTTGTAGTTAACATTCTTGTGGCGATGAAAGTGCACATTATTCGGTTGAACCACACATTCGAAATAACAAGCGTGTCCAACAACGCTAAGGAATTTACTAGTTTAGGTGGTAGTTACAGAAGCGGTATTCTTTCTTATAAAGCTTTCGCGTACCTATTCACACTGATCCTATAAGAATTTGTATTCGATTTAGAATCTTTAGTTGGTAGTAAGAAAGTAGTAAGAAAAAATATACTTCCAACTTTTTCGTTAAAAATGACATCATCAGATCTGAGATCATATAAGGGAGAGTCCGCTAATTTGGACCAGTTTTTTTCAATCCCATTTTACACATAGTTTTCTTTTGTTTTTGCTAATGTCCATGGTATATAATAAAAGATACATTATTCCACTTACTATTTCATAAGTATTAATTAACATGATTGTTGTATATTTAGCACAAATCAACAAAGTACGAGTTCAGAGCTTCGGTCCAATTTAGCCAACCGGTTCGATAATTTGTACCACAGGGTTACTAAATTGGATTTCAATAAATTTCAAGCCTTTAAAAAAACTATGGCAAAATATTATACGATACATTCTTAACAAATTAGGAAACGAAGAGGAACAGTAGTTAATAACATAGACAATCGATATTGTTTTACACGTTATCACGATTTTGAGTACAAGTTTTGTAATTCCAATTATCGTAACGCACACTTGTACCTAATCTACTTTGCCAGTCTTTTGCTTTCATTTATTGTTAGTCAAACATAACTACGCTATTATAACTTCAAAATATGATTTACTAAAAAAAATTTCAAAATCCTTTGGTAAAGTTCCATACAACTTGATGTGGTACAATTTAGCCGACTAGGTGATAGTGCTTTTAAAAAATCGGTAAAAAATATAGCTTATAAATACCGAAAAATGTTTCAAATAATTGTAATCCACACTAATTTACGCTTCTAAATAATATATTAGAAACACCCTGCGATTAAATTTAACAAAATTACAATCTAAACATGTATTGTCAAAAGTTACTTGAAAACAATGAAAAAATACTTTTCAAAATAAAACACACGTGTTTCTTGTCACGGCAAAAACCACATGGCCGATATTAATTGATTTTAGTTGTGTATCGCTAAGTGTTGCAATTACAGACATTCAATAAATACTTTACGAAATATGAGGGTGGTACAATTTACCCGGCGGTACAATATACCGAACTCTCCCCTATAGTCTCCACTCCACTGTAGGAACACGACCCTCTAATTTACAAGAGGCAAATGGAAGATGTACCCTATACTCTCCTTTTGGCCAAACGGGGTGTGGAGGTTTTCAACATTTAATAAACTTTATTTTAGCCCTCACTAAGTTGAAAAATCGTAAGCACAATACTTAGACAACCAAAGCCTTTTAGCTCGCACGGTCATCACAAATACCAAGGCGCAACAAGTTACCTCTCCTTGCCCAAGAATTAACATGTTTACCGATTTTGCCTTTTGTCGGGCAGCCGGACCGGATACGCGTCCGTGACCGGAAGCCCCCCTTTCATCTCAAAATGGCCGCGACTAATGACTGGAGGAATTTTTCTACGCCACTGACCACTGGATATTTGTCAAGCGACCCCACCGACATGATAGCACGAAGCGAACTTTTTCAGTGCACGAAGTTTTTTGGCTTCCGATCCTGATCACGAGTTGCGGATGACGAATAGTTTTTTTTTAATTTGAGAAAAAAATGCCGCGGAATATTTTACGTTGCTGGTAAACAGCTCCGGTTTATTTTTTGGATTGGTAAGATAAGAACTTCTGAAGCCATTGGTTGGCAATTTTTATCCTAAAGAAATGATAATTAATACGTCCAAACCATTATTTCTTCTGATTATTGTAAGATATCCTTATGGTCCAAATTCAGTTTAGGTACTTTCTGTTAAAAGTTTATGAAACAACACGCAGCGCCATATTATTATCGTGTAGCAGCGATATGATGATGACGTCAAGCTCGACTATAATACAAAATTTTAATCTCGTTCCTTTGTATTTCTAGTAATGTATCTTTTCACAGATAGATCGTCTAGGCTTCTAGGCTTTAACTAATTAGTTTACCTATTTATGGTTTTTATATTAATATTTTTCTCAATCTTTCCAGGCAAGCTATACGCGTCGCTCGGCAAGCGCGGCGGCCGCGTCGTCGGCAGCGACCTGCAAAGCGGGTCCGCTTCGTTCCGGGTGCGGGCGCTGCTGCCGGTGGCTGAGAGCTTCAAGTTCGCGCTGGAACTGAGGACTCACACGTCAGGGCTGGCCGCGCCACAGCTGCTGTTCAGCCATTGGGAGGTAGGATTGGATTTTTTTATATAATTATTTTTTCTAAAATATTGCTTGTTCCTAACGAGTCATCATACCCAAACGAGTAACCCTGTTTTTTCCCAACTAGTCACACTGGTACTGATCACACACAAACATTAAATACCTTTATTAAGTACATATTATCAAGATAAAAGAGCTTTCATTATAAAGAAACATGATGCAATAAACATTTATGACTATGACTATTATTGACTATGTACAAAATACATAAAAAATCAAAATAATTAAGTAATCTAAAGCTTACAGTAAGAAAATACGGGTTAATGATTAGGGATGTAAATAGGAGGGATTTATTTCCCAACGAGTAACAGGGTTACTCGTTTTGGTCTGACTCGTTGGGAACAAGGGCTTCTTAAAAAGCTTAAAATGACTTAGGCTGAGTTCCAACTTGCACCACCTAACTTTAACCGTATCTATAACGATAACTGGTGTTTTTGTATGGAAGTTGACAGATTTTTGTCGTTTGTTAAAGTTAAAGTAAGATGGTGCAAGCCGGCCTTATAATCCAATAGGTAATTTAAATTATATTTTTCTTCTTCTTTGCTCTTGCCTATTCCGGTTACGTAAAGTCCGCTTTCCTTAGGTGGCATGTGGTGCCATGAAAAATAAAGTAATAACCAAAAATATTTTGAAATTATTGAGATTAAAAGATGAGATTATCTGTCTCATCTTTTCATTACGACAAGCATGGAACAAAACAAAGCATTGAGTAAAAAAAGTTGTTTCCTTAGATTTGTAATCGGTCACCGTAATCGACTAAGCGCAATCTTATTCGACTTCGATTGTCTAATAATCGTAATTGTTGTTTGAATGCAACATTACTACAGTAGCAAAAAACTACAAAATTAATGATATTGTCACTTGTTGAAAGTAGGTTAACCCCTTGTTTTCAACATTTTAACTTGATTACACCAAGACATACTTTTCTTTCATAAAAAGCAACAAATTCTAATAAGATTTCTTTGAATTGGTATGCAAATTAGAATTCTTTATTATTTCAATTCAAATAAGTAAGGCAGGCAGCGCTGGACCGTTCGTTGTGGAAATCCTTGGGGTAGGCCTTTGTCCAGCAGTGGAAGTCATTTCGCTGAAACGACATAGTTCACCTCCTTCACTATTAAAGATTAGTACATAATAGTTAATAAAATAACATTATTTCCAGGTAATAGACATCGATCCGTTCTGGCGCCCGCGCACCGAAGAGGAATACCTTCACTGGGGCGAGAAATGGGACGGAGTGAACCGAGCCAAGGCTTACATGGACTCAGTCCGAGCGAGGAAAGGTCTGGCCACCGACAAGCAGCTGGTGCAGCATGCTGAGAAGCAGAGAACGCTGTCGAAGAATAAATAAAAGTATTTTTAAAAAGTATACTTAGAGTAGGCGCACACCGTTGATTTTTAGTTGGCCGATAGTTGTGCCCGATTTCAAATTGTATGAAGAATCGACCAAATCGAATCGGCGTAGTGTGCGCACTCCTATACATGCCCATACTTATCAACTGCCCGACTAAACTATCGGCCGACGAAAAATCAACGGTGTGCGCCTACTCTTAAGGAGCCACGATAGCCGAACGGTGAAGGGGTTGGACTGGTCGACTGGACATGCAAGGAAGGGTTCGAACCCCGCTGCCGCTCGACTAATGTGGTGAGCCCACTCGTAACACAAGCATTTTTGCTTACCACGAGGAGCTGAAGAGTTAGGCATTCAATCAACGATACTTGTTTTGTTAGTGATTTGTATTAAGTTATTGTTAAAGCTGAATTAGGACGTAAGGCCCTAGAACATTGCGACTTTTTACAGCGATAAAAATACCTTCTAACTAAATAATATCTTTACACTGTACTCCATCCAATCTCAAACTAGACAAAACTTGCCCCGTATCAGATTGTGTTGCATTATTTTTTGTAAATAATTAATAATTAATTTAATGTCCTACATTTATTATTCATAGAAAATAAGATAAGTTCACACAAACAAATGTTTATATTGTGTGGGGATTGAACCCGCGACCTCTGTCATTATAATCCAGTACGGGAACCATTGGACAAGGTGGCGACCGTCAATGTAGACAAAAGCTTCTGTACCTACTTATCGCCTCAAAAAGTCGTAGTATTGAAAGGGTCAAGTTATCTTAATAAATTGTAACATGCCAAGTTAAGTTTTTCAAATGTATTTGGAAAGAAAATTGAAGCTAGAAATCGAACCCAGATTCAAAAAATAAGCCGTTTAGAATGTACTATCGGGGACTCGAACGCCTTGACACCTTAAGGGCCTAAATTGTTTGCACACACACGCTCGATTATGCTCCGCCCCCGTTCATTCATGTTTCGGGTCTAAGCAGCGTCGGCGCACCACTGTAGGTGTTTGCCCTAGCAAACCAAGCTCTATGTAAAGCATTTAGGATTGAGTATTGCTTATTACCCGCATCCGTAGCGCTCGTTTGGCAACGTCGCATTTTAGTCAATTTGAAACCCAATAAAGAATCGCTACAAAATATTATATGAGGCTTCGTGTAAAATTTGAACTAGCGATTGCCCGCTCGGGTCACAAAATTGCTATCGCACATTCCGAGGTAACTATGCAATTTCCCGAGAAAAAAGTAGCCTTTTCTACAATTATTGTTGATATTATGAGTGTAAATCTTATGATATTAGTTTAGCTAGTTAGGGCGAGAAATACAAAATCATACAGTTACTTTCGAATTTTACTTATTTAATAGGTATTTAATTTATTCGGAACTTATAATTTAAAACAATATGTTATTGAATTAATTAGTAAAGAGTTAAGGAATATTTGTGGCTTAAAAACAATTATTGTAAGATCTGGCTATAACTTTCTTAAATCCTTGAATGTAAATAAAAACTTATAACTGATAGGTTTCTATTTATTTTTAATGCATATTTTGTTTTCCGTTTTAAAGAAACACTTATCTTTAAAACGGAACATCTCACATCCAGGTAATTGGTTATCGTAAATATTATAATATTCAGTTAGTTTTATTTCAAATTCAATTTTTTATTGCACATTAAGTGTCTTTACACAAGGTCTTAAATCAATAACAATTAAACTTCAAACTAAATAATACTTAAACAGTTAACAATGTATAGATAAGTTTGTAAGTAAATATAAGAATTATTTTGAGAGGCATGGTTCAGTAATCGAGCGGAGGTCAATAAAAAGGCAATCAAACAGTCCAATTACTAGCACGGGTCAACACAAATCAATCGGTTATTGATCACGAAACTTCACAAAAAAACAAAGGAGAGAATATGTCGACAGATCGCCAAAGCAAAAAGCAGACAGACCTCGTATAAAAACACAATATTAAAAAAAATACATATCTATTTGTTTGTAACCAAATTCTATTATTAAAATTCTAAGGCTGAGTTGCACCATCTTACTTTAACTTTAACAAACGTCAAAATTCTGTCAAACTCCATACAAAAAGCACCGGTTACCGTTATAGTTACGGTCAAAGTTAGGTGGTGCAACTCAGCCTAAAACTAAGAAAGATTGAAGAAAAAGAAACATTTCGTTTTAAACCTTAACCGTATGACAATAAAGTGCACAATGGTATTTCGTATTGCAACCTAAGCCCTGATTGTCTCTTATTGGTCGTAGTAAAAATATAGTAAAATGCGTAACCAATTAGAGACGGGGTGAGCACGTGACCGGAGCGATGCGCTTACGCAAAAATTTCTACAAAGCGGTCAGGTCAGGCGGAAGAGTCCCCGATAGTACCTATTAATTATCTATTATGTACAAAATACAAACAGTATAATGCTAGTTCTGTAAAAGCTTTGTAATTTCCGAGTCTGATACCGAAGGCCAACAAAGTTACATGTAATCAACTGTTAATTCATTAATGTAATTTGTTTTATACATCAAATGTATGTGTTATACTATGTGTATATTTCAGTGAAGTAAAACTTATTAAGCTAATAATGTATTATTGTTAAATTATTGTGTACTTAGTAAGGATTTCATACTCAAGTAGCAATAGCTTGTATAGTATATTTTTAATACATTGAATTATAACAATAACTCTTGTTTTATTTCATTCTGCCAACACTGTCCTACTGCTTTGTGGATCTAAGCTTTGTGGCTAATGCCTGTTTTCACCATCAATCCCTAATTTTTAAGTGACCCCTTTGAAAATTAATTTCCTGGTGTTAGCATTAGGGGTCACTTAAAAATTAGGGATTGAGTATTATGCCCGTTTTCACCATCAATCCCTAATTTTTAAGTGACCCCTATGAAACAAAATTCCTGTTAAGTGTCATCATAAGGGTCACTTAAAAATTAGAGATTGATGGTGAAAACGGGCATTAGTCTACTAGAATCGGGTGCGTAAATATTTTTCTTAAAAACGCTCGTATCTCGAAAACGATGCGTTCTAGCGCAAAAATAAGGTCAGTTTGCCCCCCCGTAGTCCCCCAATCCTGCCAAAATACTATCAAATGACAGAGAAAAAACAGTAATTTTTCGCATATTTTGGATTTTCCCATGTAGTCCACTCAAAAAAGCAGTTGTAGAGTGCGTGAGCTGGTATCTAAACAATTTCTTCAGAAATTCGTTCAGGATGCTTAGAAAGTAAACATACAACATACTAAAAGTTCCCGCCTCTAGGAGGGGGGGAAGGGGGGTTTATGTTCCCACTTTTGAGTTTTTCACTAATGTGTTAATACCATGAATGTAATTTGTTTTATACATCAAAATTAAATGTATTTATGAACGATTATATTTATGTACGTACATAATTATTTATTTCATACTCAAGTAGCAATAGGTTGTTTAATTCATTGAATTAAGCTAACAATAACTTTTGTTTTATTTCATCCTGCCAACACTGCCGCGGCATAGGCCGACGAGCGCGAAGTCTGAAATCAGGTACGTATTTTTCTTACAATCGTTCCTATCTCGAAAATGGTGCGTTCTAGCGCAAAAATAACGCCACTTTGCCCCCCCGTACACCCCCATTCCTCCCAAAATACTATCAAATGACAGAGAAAAAACAGTAATTTTTCGCATATTTTGGATTTTCCCATGTAGTCCACTCAAAAAAGCAGTTGTAGAGTGCGTGAGCTGGTATCTAAACAATTTCTTCAGAAATTCGTTCAGGATGCTTAGTAAGTAAACATAGGTACTAAAAGTTCCCGCCTCTTAGCCGCCGCCGCAAAGGGGGGGCGCCGGAGTGGGGGAAGGGGTTTTAAAATTCCCATTTGAGTTTTTAACTAATATGTTATACTTACCAATAATGTAATAATTTGTTTTATACATCAAATAAATAATGTATGTGTTATGTACGTTTATACGTATGTGTATATTTCAGTGAAGTTTTACGCTAATAATGTATTATTGTGTACTTAGTAAAGATTTCATACTCATTTTCATATTGCCAATATTGCCGCGGCACACAGTGGTCCCGATTTAATAAAACATGGACATTGATGCTAGAGGCACGAAAAATTTTTTGATGGTTACTGCTATGATAACTAATAAGGCAAAAAAATATTACAATCCTACGACGTCTATTTCGTAGTAAAAAAAAATATACACATATTTTTTGTATGGAAGAAATTACGTTTCTGTCAATTTTTCGAAATTCTTTAACGATGTCAAGATGCCGATCACACATGTTATAAAACAAGTGATTATGAGTATTTCATGCGAAGATACTTGTCACTTATCTCTGCGTACTTTTGAGTTATCGAGGGTTGAAAAATCGTTTTTTTTATACTAAATATTTCCACGAAAAATTGCCAGAATTACAATATGGTGTATAAGGGACACTTTTAATGACACATAACAACGACTCGCACTCGCGCGCGCTCGAATGCATCAACTTTTACTAAAATAAAAAAAAATTAAGGGAAATACTTAATACAACGTTGTATGTATAGGTCCGCTGGCCGTCAAAAAGTAGCTTATACGAGAGGTTGCCCAATTTACAATATGTCCATCATTGATAACTCAACAAATATCGTCTCTCTCTGAAGGATAACAAGTTTTTTTTGTTTCCAGAAGCTCTTGATAGAATGGAAGCCCATAAATACTATCTGAAGTGAGAATGAATCTCAAATTGCGATATTGCCATTTTGACAAATTACATGATGTAACTAGCGCTAACGTTTATCTTCAGGTAGACACAGTTTTAAGTTAAAAGATTGTCTACTATTTCACACTGTTCTTCGTTTTGGAACAGTTCTTTGATTATAGGTAGTCGCTAATTTAGTTTTGTTAGACTCTTTCAGTTTAGCACATAAAGCTTAAACTAATTCCTCCTCAGAATGATCTAAAAGTGTTAGAGAGCGCCTCTTCTTCTGCAGAAGAAGAATTTTGCATAAATCTTCAAAAGGTTTTTTATTTATACTAAAAGTCGATGGTTGCACATCTACTTCCGCAGTCTCATCAACTGGAGCGTCTTCCTCGGTGTTAACGTTGTCTATGCGTTGTGTTAACTCGGTAAAAACATTGTTTAAATCTATATTTTTACAATTCGGCCAGACAATTTCAGAGTCTAGCCAAAGCGAATTCTGGTGCAAAAATGTCTTTTGGGCTCTGCTGGAAGCAGACCATATCTTCTTTGATATATTTCTTGTAAAATTACGACTTAATGATTTGATAATTACTCAAATCTTTGGAAGACAATTCAATGCCAATACGTTCGTCATTTTAGTCTGAATTGGTCTGGCCGAAATGTAAAAATATAGATTTAAAAAATGTTTTTTACCGAGTTAACACAACGCATAGACAACGTTAACACCGAGGAAGACGCTCCAGTTGATGAGACTGCGGAAGTAGATGTGCAACCATCGACTTCTGGTATAAATAAAAAACCTTTTGAAGATTTATGCAAAATTCTTCTTCTGCAGAAGAAGAGGCGCTCTCTAACACTTTTAGATCATTCTGAGGAGGAATTAGTTTACGCTTTATGTGCTAAACTGAAAGAGTCTAACAAAACGAAATTAGCGACTACCTATAATCAAAGAACTGTTCCAAAACGAAAAACAGTGTGAAATAGTAGACAATCTTTTAACTTAAAACTGTGTCTACCTGAAGATAAACGTTAGCGCTAGTTACATCATGTAATTTGTCAAAATGGCAATATCGCAATTTGAGATTCATTCTCACTTCAGAGAGTATTTATGAGCTTCCATCCTATCAAAAGCTTCTGGAAACAAAAAAAACTTGTTATCCTTCAGCGAGAGATGATATTTGTGTGAGTTATCAATGATGGACATATTGTAAATTGGGCAACCTCTCGTATAAGCTACTTTTTGACGGCCAGCGGACCTATACATACAACGTTGTATTAAGTATTTCCCTTAATTTTTTATTTTATTTTATTAAAAGCTGATGCATAATAGCGCGCGCGAGTGCGAGTCGTTGTTATGTGTCATGAAAGGTGTCCCTTATACACCATATTGTAATTTTGGCAATTTTTCGTGGAAATATTTAATATAAAAAAATCGATTTTTCAACCCTCGATAACTCAAAAGTACGCAGAGATAAGTGACAAGTATCTTCGCATGAAATACTCATAATCACTTGTTTTATAACATGTGTGATCGGCATCTTGACATCGTTTAAGAATTTCGAAAAATTTACAGAAACGTAATTTCTTCCATACAAAAAATATCTACATATTTTTTTTACTACGAAATAGACGTCGTAGGATTGTAATATTTTTTTGCCTTATTAGTTATCATAGCAGTAATCATCAAAAAAAATTTCGTGCTTCTAGCATCAATGTCCATGTTTTATTAAATCGGGACCACCGTGCGGCAGCGGCCGCCGAGCGCTAAGTCTAGAATCGGGTACGTATTTTCTTAATATCGCTCGTATCTCGAAAACGGTGCGTTCTAGCGCAAAAATAAGGTCACTTTGCCCCCCCGTAGACCCTCATTCCATCCAAAATTCTATCAAATGAGAGAAAAAAAACAGTCATTTTTAGCACTTTTTGGACTTTCCCATGTCTTAAAATAGCAGTTGTAGATTGCGTGAGCTGGTAGGTTACCTAAGCAATTTCTTCAGAAATTGGTACAGGATGCTTAGAGACATACTCAAAGTCCCTCTAAGGGGGGGCGCCAGAGTGGGGGGAAGGGGGTTAAAGTTCCCACTTTTAAGATTAGTTTTTCGCTAATCTTTTAATTGGTGCTTCATACAGAAAAAAATATCTATGACGCTATGAAAGCTAATAAAAATTTTGAATCTTTTTTCTGAAATACTTCAAATTCCTACCCTTTTTAGAACTACACACTATCCGCGAAAGTGAAAATTTTCAAAACAAACTAGCTGTTCCCTGCTACTTCGCTCGCGTTATTTCGAGACAAAAAGGTATAATTTGGTAGGTATATAGATTTGGCTCCATATCCAACCCATCTCTAGCCAACTAACGAAAATGTGCACAACTCTCATTTTTACAAAAATCAAGATCCATTACATTTTGATCATAAATTGCAGTTTTTTTTAATATCTTCTTAGTATCGTAACGCATGGAATCTTGAGTTTTACAAAATGTTAGATGTACATTTTCATGGTCCTGCAGAATTATGTATGTATTTTTTTGCGATAGGTTAAAAATTGAATAGGAGGATTATTGAAACCAGTTTTTCAGTTAACTCATCTATCTATATTTACATTAAACAACAAACAAATCATAACTCAGAACAAATATACAAAACACCATCAACCAAATCGGTTAACAATTCCTACGCGGTAGAAATAAATTAACATTTTCATTTAAAAAAACTGCCTATCCATCACTGAATAATACATTGCACTCATATTTGTGAGCTGATACAAAACAAGCAGATAATTTCTCTATTACAAATCATTAAAATTTAAATAACACAACGATATTGTAGTAATTTAAAATAAATAACGGTTGCAGGGTCAGTCAGAAATTATCATTGGCTAAATATGAAACTACGAAACGAATACGAACTAAGAAAGTTGTAAAAGTTCTTCCCGCGATAAGTTGTTCGAAGTTTAAATGCATGTTGTTCAAAAGATTCATTATAAATTCAGAACCTAATTGTAAAAATAAATACAAAACATTTACAATTTCTGACTGTCCCAATAGGTTAACAAAAATATAGCAAATTACATATTGGATTTATCCGTCACTGGTAGACCAACAACAGATTTATAGCAACATAATAATCAAACATAACTATAACATCATATATTCAGAGGTAAATTATAATAACCGCACGGGCATGCCTAAAACTAACTATTGTACAAACCTCCTATAATTCTATCTACGTTTGATATTTCAACTATTCTAGTGTTGTCTTTGGCAATATTTTTATTTTATAATAGCTATTCCTGAAATCGTGACTTGCACGTTGCTATTATTTTATGTCAGGACCGATTCTTCAAATGTCACCTATAAGGTCGCGCGTTGCATTGAACTTGTTTCTACAATAACCATTGTGGTACAGGCGACATATAAAATGTCTAAAAATTAAGTGACCTTCAGTTTTTTTACATACCTAGATGTTGCTACCCTCGAAAATTAAGAATATGCTGGAAGTTCAACAACGCACGGCCTAAACATCAGAAATATAAGTCTAAACCCTATTTCTTTAGAAGTAGGGAGATATTTCTCACTGATATGAGTTGAGTATATTTCTATGTATCAGTAGGTCCTATCCCGAAATAAATACTCTAAAGAATGAGATAAACTTATATATTTATAATGCTAAATGGCAGGTAAATGAGCTTAAAAGGTTATAAACTTTGCAGCTATAATTTTCTACTTACTAATAATAATATTAATGGATAATATTAATGGAATATACTACAAAATATAAATAAGTAGTAGGAATAAATGAATGAAACGAGGTGACATTGAAGAACCGACCTTAAGTAGCTGTAACACGATTTTAATCCGGTTGGAGGCCTAACTTGTCGTGACAAAAAACAAAGTTGAACAACCCACTTTGGCACTGATGGTAACCTAGGACGAAATTAGGCCTTTACGAATAAATAACAGCCAATATTCTAACGGATACGAGGTAAAACATAACTATCAATTTATTTCGTAGATGTGCCCCGAACAAGTCAGAAATAAGAAAAAATAACGCCTAAAGAGTCTTCTTTCGAGATTGTATACGTTTTTTGGAAAATTTAATTTAAAAAATCTTTCCACGAAGCTGCTTCGCATTCAGAAATCACTGGGACTAATTTAAAAGTTAACACCATCTATTGTCAGAAGTTTAGAACTTAATTAACACTTAATCATTGTGATTTTTGTAGTCACGCAAATGATCACATTGCTATTAATTACTTAAATATTTGAGCACAAATTTTTCGATATTTATTTTATAACTATATCGACGGCACATCTACAAATAATGACAATAATTAACAAGAGTACGTCAAATTACAAAAGTTCAAGAAAGCTCTTGGATACATACATGAAAATAAATTATCACTAGCATTTTTAAATCACATCTATTTTACTTTACGATTTCAAATTAAAAACATTCAAAGTTTCTAGCATGTGTTATGAACTAATATTTACTAAGAGGCATTCAATACTTTTAAAGAATATGTAGATAGCGCCATCTGTCTTCTCTTGTTGCAACTAAATTGTAATTACAGATCTTTATCAATCTATGCTTGCTGGGGTATTGACCCAAGTTTATACTGATTATTGCACACAATTCGTTTCTTGTAGCATTATGATTGGGTCAATGTAATTTAGTTGAAAGAGGAGAAAATTAGCAATTATTCTTTAGAAGTACTGAATCATGAAACTAGGTAACAGTTATCTTAGTTTAGA
Organism: Ostrinia furnacalis; assembly: GCF_004193835.3. Taxonomy (NCBI): domain Eukaryota; kingdom Metazoa; phylum Arthropoda; class Insecta; order Lepidoptera; family Crambidae; genus Ostrinia; species Ostrinia furnacalis. Next base: position 21,597 of record NW_021136622.1, on the reverse strand, counting down.
TATTTTGAACATAGCAATAGCTTGTGTAACGACTGCCCAACACCGCTTATTTACAAAGCGGATTGAAAACAAGTAAATAGATTATAGATTTACGTATTTTCTGGACAGACGTTATCCCAAGAATAAAACTTATTTGCTAGGAAATCGACACCAATCGAGTCAAAACAGTCTGCTTAAATCACTCACAAATGATTCTCTAACATTATTTTAAAACGTCCTTGAAATATTACTAACTGCATGAAATGAAATGCACCTTTCAAACACCACGGAATGCATAAAAAAAATGTCAATTGTCAAGCTATTTTTAGACGCTTAACAATAAAATATCGACCACCATTTATATTTGTGTGCCAACATAACATTTCGGACGACCGACATACATAATCGGATAAAATATAAGTACAAATCTAACTCATATTTGAATTCCTTGAGCTTTACCGAAGACTAGAATAATAAATTAAGTTATATTACACAAAATTTACATGATAACTACATACATAAACGACTAAAATATTCAAAATTTCACGCACCAGACATACTGTAGGATACAAGTAGGTACATGTACATTACAGTTACTATTCGGTTAGTATTAATACATATTTGATTGCGAACGCTTTGGCTTACTGTTGGCCATTATTATAGCTCTTATATTCCGATAGTGATTTGTTTACTCAAAATTTATACTTTTTGAGTTATACACTTGTTACATATGAGGAACTAGATCGCCGAATTCACTGCTTCATAAAATGTAAAACTACCCACAGACCGCTAAAGGTAACAAAGAGTCAATATAACGTGCTAAGCAGTAAGCAAAAACCTTATACATTGGCAAGATACATTACAAATATTTGGCAAACCATCACGGACAAGCTAACATTGGGCCCAACATTTGATTCGCACTCCAAACCCGCGTTCTTCCTGACTTAGGAATGTTCGTACGATCCTTACCTTATTACTAGCACCACTGCCTTTGAACTTCGCCATAATAACATTCGTGTAAGTATAGTTTAAAATCCAACGGGAAGATTATTATCCCATCAAAAACAATACTTGTCAAAAAAACCAAGTCTCGCAACTCAGTTGTTCTACGGTAAAAAGTTGTGAGATCCATGTAATACCAAGTCCAGGCCAGGAAATCTTTAACGTTTTACATAAATTATTGACTTGGCCATCGCACTAAATAATTTTATTTACACGTGTTTTCATGCGATGACCAAGTCAATATATTTATGTAAAACGTTAAAGATTTCCTGGCCTGGACTTGGTATTACATGGATCTCACAACTTTTTACCGTAGAACAACTGAGTTGCGAGACTTGGTTTTTTTGACAAGTATTGTTTTTGATGGGATCTCATTTCTTTTTGTATTTTGTAGACAGCAGTTATGTATCTAGAAAACTGGACCGAAATTGAAAAATTTTACTCGACTTGGCGGTTGCACTACCGTGCCCCCAAATATTTTAGTTTTTCCTTGATTCATACACCAAACACTACTTATATTCCAAATTTGAAGCTTCTAGGTCTGCTAGAAGTGCCTTAGAGTTTTGATGATCGGTGAGTCAGTGAGTGAGTCAGTGAGTCAGTGAGTCAGTCAGTGAGTGACAAAATTAAGTAACTTTGACCCGTTATAATTCTTAAACTACTGGTTCAAATTGAATGAAATTTTAAATATACCGTGTCTTTACAATGCCTGCATAGCTAATGAAAATTCAGCCTTCTAGTTTTATCCACAACGAAGTTACAGGCGGTCGAAAATGGCCTGAATTGCTTCGAGAAAAGGATGGTACGGCCGTGCCGCTTTTTTGCTCGACTTGGTGGGGGCACTGCCGTGCCCCCAGATTATAATAATTATATTCCTTTAATTATTAAAACTATTGTGGAGACGTCATTTTGGGGTAAAAAGAAGAATTATTTCCTTTAAAGTATTTAATGATTTTTATGATTGTTTGACAATTTACACGAATGTTTTTATGACTGCTTTACGATGCTTACTCATGGCCAAAAAGAAGACGAAAAGTGAATTTATTTTAGACTCTGTTGTACTTTGGATAGACACTCAAAATTAATGTGAACTTACTTGAGCATAGAATCAAGCCAGTTATTGGTTCAAATTTGAATCTCAGACTTGAGTATAAATTGAGTTAGAATTGAGTTTTGAGTGACGTTTCAGAGTACGAACCTAAGTAACTCTCCGTCTATGTTGTTAGCATTTATTTGTCGACTGTAAAAATATCTGTCCCACGATGAATTTCCACTTGAGCTATCAAAGATTAATTCGTTACAACATTTTTACAATTTTTCTACACATTTACCCGACGAATCTACGCGTTTTTGGCCTTAGCTCACACCCTTAGTATAATGTGTTTGACACAATAATATGACGTACACAGTGCCTTAAAGGCACACACCGACTCAGATTACACTATATACATTTCACATTTACTTACACCAATGAGGAGCAAACCATAGAAAAAGCAATTTGAATACGTTGAAATAAACTTCATTTTAAATATTGCATATCTTTTTTTTACCACACATAACGGAACTAAATTAATAATCATAAAAACAAACAGTTCATTTTTACGTATCATACATTGTCATATTAATGTTGAGCGCACACTCATACACAATGAATTTAGATTTTAAGAGCAATTAAATCCAGTTTACGAAATGCCTTTTTTGCTATCCAGTTCTTAACAAACATACATTTACAATTTTTAGTTTGATGCTACAAAACCAAGTTGGAATTCTTGCATGCCTCTTCGTCACACTAACTTTAAAGACAATGGACGTATACAAATCTTTGTATATTATTATACATCAATAAATTAATATTTTATGCTTATGTTTATTGTTTATACGAACCATGAATGTACTGCGTTATACAACAAGTGGATTGATGATTGAAAAATAAGATTAAAGTATTTATTTTTACTATTTTGCATCACGTTTTTTTTAAGTGCTTATGGCATACCACTAATAAAATGACCCGCATTTTGACCTTTATCACTGTTCAGTATAAAATTGCTTGCTTTTTGTTTAACCATTAGGTTTGAGAGGTCCTTCCAGCATTATTCTGCAATATTTAAGCTTATCTGGCTACCCTAGCTTGCTAGTCCTAGCTCGCTTGGGAATTCTTAGCTCAAACGGTTACCCTAGCTTGCTGGATTATCCTTACTTGGCTCCTAGCTTATTTGGGAGCCCTAATTCAGACAATCTCCACTCACTTGGCTAACCTAGCTCGCTTGGCTATCCTAGCTTGGTTAACTATCCCGTTGAGCTACCCTAGCTTTGCTTATCCTTAGTTACTACATTTGCATCTGTTGGTTTATCATTCTCACATGATAGGATAACTATTTCTTGAGTAGCGTAGTGAATACTGTAGTTTGACATATTTTTTATCACTCCAGAGGCTTATTGCTCGCTCATGTGGCCTATTAGCTCGTTCATATGGTTTATTAGCTCGCTCATTTGGCCTTTTAGCTCGCTCATGTGGCCTATTAGCTCGCTCATGTGGCCAATTAGCTCGCTCATGTGGCCTATTAGCTCGCTCATGTGGCCTATTAGCTCGTTCATATGGTTATTAGCTCGCTCATGTGGCCTTTTAGCTCGCTCATATGGTTTATTAGCTCGCTCATGTGGTTTATTACGCTTACTTTAATCCAGGGTCGGTTGGCGGCGCTAACTGAAGACGGTTTCGTTGGGCACGTCAGTATGGTGACCGGGTTGAGCCATGTCCGTTAGTATGACACCCGATAGTGCTTCGAGTGATTGTCGGACCTGTGAAAAAATAAAGAAGGATTTAACTTGATGTTTATGTAGACATTTAACTGAAGTTTTATGTTGAATTAAAGCAGCCAAAGGTGTTACTTCATCGTTTAAGAGTACAATAAATGCTCAATTAGTTACTCTTTCATTTCTAGTAACCCGTTTCTTGTAGAAAATAACATGGCATTTTATGGCTTGTTCTTTTTCAAGGCAAGAATTTCAAAGCACGATTCTCTTATGTACCCACTCATAAAACCTAGCTCGCCTCGCTACTCTAGCTTCTCGAGATACTTCAAAATTCGTGAAAATTTCGAGGAAACGCCAAAGAATATGCAAAGCTTATGTATATTGGTACATAAGGTCCACGTTACCTTGGTGAGCAACAGCAGGTTGGTAGTAAGGAACGCGTGTAGCTCGCCCGCCGCTCGGCCGTGAAGCCGCGCCCGCCATCTGACTAGTTCTGAATATAGCTCCTCGCCTGATAGCTTGCTTAGCTCCTCCTGGAACAATATTAAAAATAAGTTACTTGAATGATTTTTTTAGTATATTTCTGAGCCGTTATTTGAAGATTACCAGCCAAGCGACGCTAGCGCCACCTACGGTAACTCGAGAGTCGAGACTAAGGTTCCAATTTCCATCAGAAAAGGTAGAATTAGCTGCGATTACACATTCAAGTCGATATGAGTTTGCGTCATTCGATGTCGACAGCGTAAAAGTGGCATTAAATGTATGACGGATTGTACAGCGCCCCTAGCGGAAACGTTCAAGAACTAAAATTTTCATACATTTTTTTTAAGCGCTCACGTTTGATGAAAACTCACACTCAGCCATATCTCAGCAATAATTCGGTAAAATATTATCATCATAAAAAAGGAAGGTACAGTTGAATAAGATGCTGCTGCAGCGATTAGCTTGATATCCGTACTTCTAAATAATAACAGGCAATAAAATAGTTATAGCCGTGTTCGCCGCTCACCTGCGAATGCGCGCGCGCCACATACAGCTTGTACGACAGCACTATGGCGGAGAGCGCGAGCATTACAAACGCGCACACGAGTAATGTTCGCCCCCAGCGTACCGGCGGTTTGCGCGGCGCGGCCGATCCGGTTAGCAATGCCGGCTGAATCACTGCTGCTCCTGGAAAGATGAATAAATAGATATAAAAGATATTCTTTATAAAAGATGTTCTTCAGTGGTTGGGGTTTTATTTACGGTCAAGCTATAGACATCCCATAGACTACAGATCAAATACTCAATATGTTCTCAATATATTTATTGTCGGAAGATAGTTGGGTCGATTTTTAACCGACCCCAAAAAATGGTTCTATGTTGATTCGGAAACAGCTTGACCAAACGCGACCAAACTCGGAAAAAAATCTGCGGGGTGTATTAGATCCTGGCTTCAAGGAAGTTGCAGTAGTCTGGTATTAGTACTTGCAGATATACGGCCCTATTCTGCTTTGTAGAAAGTAAAGGCTTTTAAAAATAGAAAGACACAACTTTTTGCTACCCATAAACAAGCATAAGAAAATATTATCATCGCCCTACTGCTGTCGCCCTCCAGCGAATGATGATGATGTTGATGACGATGACGATGACTGACGTTTGTATAGCACTTACCAGCAGTGATGATGGCCTCAGATTCTCTTCGCACGGGCGGCGAAGGTGTATCTGGCTGGTCTCCGCCAGCGGAACTGCTGTCATCCTCTGGCGAATACTCTGAAGGGTCCAGCTCCACTTCTGACGTCCTGAGATCCTGTAAGCAACATTTAGCCATTGATAAAGGAAATATTGGAAAGTATAATCTCGAAAAAACATAAATACAGACGTATACAGAACAGGCATAAAGCATTCTAATCAGGTAATGAAGAAATGCGAAGGGTCACGGCGCGGCAGATCTGTCATGGCATACACGTCTGAAGCTCATCCGAAGTCCAAAATGGAGGTGAATAAGCTAGCAGATCCACACTTATATGGCCATTGGCGTATCTTAGAGACATTTTTCATATGAGTCTATCCTCGCATTACGGACCCTCAGACAGCTTATTGCTAGCAGATCTATGTTTACCTGGGAATTGTTCCACGCCTCGCTTGCTAAGTGTAGCCTCCATTCGAGAACCTTCTGTGAACTGTCCAAGGGTGATCTTACCTGTGGCTACGATCGCAGCCTTCTACACGTGCATCATCTGCTTGTAGGTGGAGTCACACGCCCACCGCGTTAAGGACTTTCTAGAACCTTCTCATTGACTTTGACCTTGACTGGTTGGGTTTTTATTGGAGGTCAAGTTGTAGATCCTGGCTACACAGGAATTGCAGCGGTGAGAACGTGAGGTGGGGATAGTCGCATATCTAAAACCTTCTGTGGAGTATCCTTTGATGAGTCTTCTTACCTGTGGCTTGGGCACCGCCAGCTCCGGCACTCTCGCAGCCTTCCACACGTGCATCATCAGCTTGTACGTGGAGTCTCGCGACAGCAGCGAGCCGAACACGTGGCGTTCGTCACTAGAGCATACTCCCACCGCGTTTGGGACTATCTAGAACCTTCTGTGGAGCATCCAAAAGAAGAGTCTTCTCACCTGTGACTTGGCACCGCCAGCTCCGGCACTCAAAGTCCCACCGCTTTAGGGACTATCTAGATTCTAGAAGAACCATAGATGGTTCTAGATTATGTTCTTGATTCTAGAACCTGCTGTGGAGCGTCCAAAGAAGAGTCTTCTTACCTGTGGCTTGGCGCCGCCAGCTCCAGCATTCAAACTCCCACCGCTTTAGGGACTATCTAGATTCCAGAAGAACCATAGAAAGTTCTAAATTCTAGAACCTCCTATGGAGTATACTTTATTGAGTCTTCTAACCTGTGGCTTGGGTACCGCTAGCTCCGGCACTCTCGCAGCCTTCCACACGTGCATCATCAGCTTGTAGGTGGAGTCACACGCCCACCACGTTCGGGATTATCTAGAACCTTCTGTGAACTTCCCAAGAGTGTTCTTACCTGTGGTTTGGGCGGGCATAGCCAGCTCTGGCACTCATAGTCCCACCGCTTTAGGGACTATCTACATTCTAGAAGAACCATAGAAGGTTCTAGATTCTACAACCTTCTGTGGAGCATCCAAAGAAGAGTTCTTACCTGTGGCTTGGGCACCGCCAGTTCCGGCACCCTCGCAGTCTTCCACACGTGCATCATCAGCTTGTAGGTGGAGTCTCGCGACAGCAGCGAGCCGAACACGTGGCGTTCGTCGCGCGTGCATACGCCCACCGCGTTAGGGACTATCTAGAACCTTCTGTGAACTTCCTAAGAGTCTTCTTACCTGTGGTTTGGGCATAGCCAGCTCCGGCACTCATAGTCCCACCGTTTTAGGGACTATATAGATTCTAGAAGGACCATAGACGGTTCCAGATTCTAGAACCTTCTGTGGAGCATCCAAAGAAGAGTCTTCTCACCTGTGGCTTGGGCATAGGCAGCTCCGGCACTCATACTTCCACCGCTTTAGGAACTATCTAGATACTAGAAGAACCATAGAAGGTTCTAGATACTAGAACCTTCTGTGGAGCATCCAAAGAAGAGTCTTCTCACCTGAGGCTTGGGCACCGCCAGCTCCGGCACTCTCGCAGCCTTCCACACGTGCATCATCAGCTTGTAGGTGGAGTCACACGCCCACCGCGTTCGGGATTATCTAGAACCTTCTGTGAACTTCCCAAGAGTCTTCTTACCTGTGGTTTGGGCATAGCCAGCTCCGGCACTCATAGTCCCACCGCTTTAGGGACTATCTAGATTCTAGAAGAACCATAGAAGGTTCTAAATTCTAGAACCTTCTGTGGAGCATCCAAAGAAAATTCTACTTACCTGAGGCTTTGGCACCGCCAGCTCCGGCACCCTCGCAGCCTTCCACACGTGCATCATCAGCTTGTACGTGGAGTCTCGCGACAGCAGCGAGCCGAACACGTGGCGTTCGTCACTAGAGCATACTCCCACCGCGTTAGGGACTATCTAGAACCTTCTGTGGACTTCTCAAGTCTTCTTACCTGTGGCTTGGGCACCGCCAGCTCCGGCACTCATACTCCCACTGCTTTAGGGACTATCTTCATTCTAGAAGAACCATAGAAAGTTCTAAATTCTAGAACCTTCTGAGGAGCATCCAAAGAAGAGTCTTCTTACCTGTGGCTTGGACACAGCCAGCTCCGGCACTCATAGTCCCACCGCTTTAGGGACTATCTACATTCTAGAAGAACCATAGAAGGTTCTAAATTCTAGAACCTTCTGTGGAGCATCCAAAGAAGAGTCTTCTCACCTGTGGCTTGGCACCGCCAGCTCCGGCACTCATAGTCCCACCGTTTTAGGGACTATCTAGATTCTAGAAGAACCATAGACGGTTCCAGATTCTAGAACCTTCTGTGGAGCATCCAAAGAAGAGTCTTCTTACCTGTGGCTTGGGCACCGCCAGCTCTGGCACTCTTGCAGCCTTCCACACGTGCATCATCAGCTTGTAGGTGGAGTCTCGCGACAGCAGCGAGCCGAACACGTGGCGTTCATCGCGCGTGCATACGCCCACCGCGTTCGGGATTATCCTCGCGACTTTTTCTTTTGTTATCCGGAGGACTGATGTGGTGGGGATGAGGAGCTGGAATAAATAAATTATTTTCAATACTAGCTTTCCGCCCGCGGCTTCGCCCGCGTGGAATTTTGTCTGTCACAGAAAAACTTTATCGCGCGCGTCCCTGTTTCAAAAACCGGGATAAAAACTATCCTATGTTCTTTCCCGGGACTCAAACTATCTCTATGCCAAATTTCATCAAAATCGGTTGCGAGGTTTAAGCGGGAAAGCGTAACAGATAGACAGACAGACAGACAGAGTTACTTTCGCATTTATAATATTAGTTGGGATTATTGGACATTGATATTAAGCCATTTAGTCCCAAACTGAGCCAAGTTTTAACTATGAAGCTTGATAGAACTGAGCGCCTTTCGGTAGGTACGTACATTGCCTTGTTTAATTTTCTGTTCATTTGGTGGACATACTTGTTATGGCATGACAATAAAGTTATTCTGTTTAATGTTGCGCCCCTGTTGCGCGCCTTCTTGACTGGTAGCCTCAATATGGTCCCGGTCAAGAGGGCGCGCAATCCGCAATCTTCATCGTGTTGGTTCCCGCTGAAAACCAGCTTCTCGACATGGCGCTTGTTATGTCGCGAATATAGCTGAGCGGACGCCTCTTCAGCATAGCTTGTAGTTTAATGTTATATGTACTGTATTTTTATTTTATTTTTCTATGCTGAATAAAGTATTCTTATTCTTTATCATTAACTGAATTTGGTGCAGTGTACAATTCAAGTCTGTATGGAAAGCTGACTGAAGTACCAGAAAAAACGATATTTGGTATCAAAGAGGAACTGTTAATCACACTTTCGGTAAAACTTAAGCTATAAAATCTAGATATTCTACCTAAGTATTTCAAATTCTGTTTTTTTTTTTCTATAAATTCGAGGGTCACATTGATTGAAACAAGAATGATTCTCTTGTCCTAAAAACCAGTTCGGTTACATAAGAAATCCAAAACGACCTTAATAACATTGACTTTCAATACCAATTTGAATTTATTATTCTAGGTATACAACTTTGACCTTTTCGGTTTACGAGTTCAAGAAAGGTGAAAATGGAGGTTAATATTAAAATTAGTTTAAAATTGTTCTTTTATTGGTACCTACCAACGAAGTTATACTAAACCACATGTTACTTAAATTATGTTAACACGTGAGCACTGACCCGACACTATCCTTAAAATAGGGTTGCCTACTATCCCGAAATTACAGGTGGCAAATGACTACGTCAATGCCTGAGGTATAAGAGGTGGGAAGGGTGACATTATGACGTGACAAAGCATACAAGTCTGAAGCACATAATGAAGTCTCGCTTACATTTGACGTCACAAAGACACCCCTCTCGTGTCACTCTTATACCTCAGGCACTGATGCCCGTAATCACAATCAATACTATGAGGCCTCACAGTGCGTGTGGACGCACAGGGTGACACACGAGCCAATCACAGAGCTCTATTCAACGCTGTGCGTACGATTTGCTGCTTCACTTAAGCAAGCATCGATTGTGAATACGGGCATGTGAGTCAGTTAAGCGCTAGTAGGGTACTATAGTTTACGTTCACGAAGATAGTTACTGTCTTCCTTTTGCTAGCCCTGACCCCAGCTGACGTCCGGCAACGAATTAAGGCCAAGGATCATCGGAACGAAATGAGTAATCCGATATTTTAAGGTTTCTTCGAGACGCGACGATCACGCTACTAATTTGAATATGGGTTCTAGCTATTTTTGAATATTGGTAACGCAAAGACATCGTACCTATGTACGAGTATACATTTTTCGTGATGAAACAATTGACAATCTGACACTTCAATATATTTTGTTTTTATTAGAAAATTTGTCTTTTTCTGTTTCTTTATGGCTTCATGTTGTTCACATTGAATATATCTAGCCAGTGACTTTTTAAGAATAATAAATAGTCACGAAAGTCAAACTTAAAAGAAGTTAAAATGTACAATTTTTATCTAAGATTTTATCAATTGATTAATTGGTTTGAATATTTTCAAACTTGTTTAGAGTTAGCAAAGAATTTTAAATTACTTAGCCTGACTAATTATTCACCTTCGAAGGTCACCTAGCTAGGTCATAGAACTTGCCGAAAGCCTACTGCTGAACAATAATTTTACCTCTTGTGGCTTCAATATTATGCATAAGTTATCAACTTATCTACATGCCATAATATTACTGCTATTACAAAAATGTGTATGGTTCCTGGCAATTAAATTGAAATAATGAAAACTAACCTAGACAAAAATGTAAAGGTTAAGATCAATGCTACACACATTTTAAATAAACTTGATATTATAATCTATATATATAAAAGAAAGTCGTGTTAGTTACTTCGCTTAGAACTCAAGAACGGCTGAACCAATTTAGCTGAAAATTGTCAGGGAGGTAGTTTAGAGCCAGGAGAAGGACATAGGATACTTTTTATCCCGTTCGAAATTAAAAAAAAGTCTGCTTATTTATTGCCATTAAGGCGGAACAAAGTTCGCCGGGTCAGCTAGTATAATTTAAATGCGTTATCAAATAAGACAATGGGGATGTTGCCTGGGTCAAAAAGCAAGAGTTTTAATTAGTCCGTCAGTTAACTTATCAAAAAATACTCTACACGTATTTTTCACTTTTTCAAACTAATGAAAATTTAAAGAGATAAAGCGCCCCAAAAGTTCATAAGAAAAGGCCCGTGACGTCAACGCTTGCTTAAAAATGCCGCACGTTGTGACGTCGTGCGCAACTTCAACGCACCATAACTATGTAATTATTTGTTAGATTGACAAATAAAAATATACGTGTCCAATATTTTTTGATATTAAACATTACGGACTAAAAAAATTTTTTTAGGCCTAGCCTAAAAAAGCCTATTAATTCAAATACATACTTTCATATTTCTCTATGTTTTAGATTGCATCATTCTCATTTCCGTGAGTTATTTAAATCCTACATTTATTGCGATAATAGAGGTCAATTTTACATTATCAAGACTCGTAATCGGGAACAAAAATTACGGTTATGAAACACAATAAACGGTACATTATACTTCAACTAGGCAAGTCACGGAATTGGGGCCGCGCCGGATAACTCGTCGACATTGAACAAATGTTTAATTAAAACCAATTTTAAATTAAAATTAGTTTGGTTTGATAACTGATGAATATTGGAATAATTGATACAATAATTACAAAACCTAAGCGCGTGTGTTACTAGCCTTTTGACGTATTAGTTCCCATCAATTTCATTATCTTATTACCCTGGCTGTACAAGAGTTGTGGTGGTAAGAACGAGAAGTCAGAATCCGTATTTTCTTAAAAGCCCAAGCTCGTTTGTTGAAGTAATTTTTAATTAAACACTTGGGAATATAAACAGATGAATCATTGCACACTGCACAATCAAAATAAATTTTGGAAAGGCACGATTTAATGGAAATTCATACCGAATTTATTGATATACCCCCCTTATTACAAAAAGTTAGACTCTGTTCTGGGATGTCCACCCACAAGGTGGACCGACGACGTCATAAAGGTAGCAGAAAAGCGCTGGACGCAGGCCGCTAACAACCGGGTAGCATGGAAACAGGACAGTGGACTTCCTATGGCTGAGATAATGATGATGATGAGACTTTGTTTTACCTCTTCAGTATGGAAATGTCATTTTAAACCAGTGTTCGTGCAGGGTTTACTTTTTTTTGTAGTAATACCCTACGTGTTTACTTTTGTCTTGTTGTTGTTTTGGGGGTCAGTAGATGAATAACTTTATGAAAATTATTAATATGAATTAAATAGGTTGCTATTACATTGACTACTCAATTATCATTCTAAATTCTGTGTCACACTCGCACCTCTCAAAAAGCGTATCTAGTTTGTACGATCACGAATGTCAAGTGAGAGTGGTCCACATGTGGCTCACCTTGGTCACATAGCCGAAGACGTTGGAGTAGAAAGCGAAGTAGTTCATCGTGATGTACAGGTGCCCTTGTAGGAGTAGATCGCCGAGTAGTGCACAGGAGTAATCTGGAAATGGAAATTTTGGCATTAAGAAATAACTCTACTACTAACTAAAAGGATGTGCGAAATTCCGCACGGGTTATTTTCCAAAGCTCCACGACTCTATTGTAATTCTTTTCAGACCGGGTCCATTAAATTTCAAAATTTTCATATACGACTTCCTAATGTGTCCACGAGACTTATTCAAAGAAGGACAGTAAGCATTCAAGAGCTGTTTTGTATGAAGATATACTATGAAATATTATCATGGACCCGCTGGGAACGAAAATGCTTTTTTATTTCAATTTCGTGTACATTTAAAAACATTAAAAGCTGTGGGTGGACCTTTGGGAATACGTCCACGCCTTTCGCGGATTTGATATCAGCCGATTCCTCAAAAAAATTAGAATCCGACCAAACTATCGGCCGATTAAAAATCTGTAGTCTGCGTCCCGTCTAAATCAGTTGAAAACGTTCTTTGTTTGTGAACTTTAAAACAAACTCGATAAGATTCAATATAATGTAGAGACAATATTCCTATTCAAGCCACTTTAAACCTTACCTGAAGCGAGAGAGGTGTTTTTGGGGAATTACCATTGAGGAAATCGATTGCCAAATAATGTTCAGCGAAAACTACAAATAATACTTATAGCTTTATCCTTATGAACTTGGAATTACCGACAATCTAATCAATATTGAGTATTTCTACAGTTATGCATATTATTTAGTCCATCTTGAAATGCATTAACTGCAAAAATGAAAACAACTATAAAAAGACCGTTACGAGAAATATTTTCTGATAAGATAACTTAGCTACTGCTCAATCAATAGCAATGAAAGATTTACTAACTTATCTTTGTTTAGTGTTTTGTTATAATACATTGTCTTAGTTGTATGTTTGTTAAGTTGTTACGTACGCCTAATCTATGAAGATCGCTGCATCGACGCTGACCCAGTTTACCCAAATCAACATTGCAACTGCACTATGGNAATGCTGTAAGTCCTTGAATCTTTCAAGTCCTCACCTTCCTAATCCTAATTATATTAAACTTGATTAAGTTAAGTTCATATTACGTCGATAATGAAATAGTAATAGTGTACAAGTTCCCAATCTTTACTCCTTATACATACGACCTAATATAGGTACAAATTATCTATTGTCCCTAATGGAAATCACGAAATCCTTGTTCCATCATCCCCATTCCTAGCTATCCATGAGAAAGATTTCAAGCACATAGAGGCTGAATGCCCGAAGACCAACAAATGGTTCTTATGTGAAGAAACACGAAGTCTCCAAAGCCAAACTTCAGCCCAATCACTGTCACACTAAATCAACCAGCATACGAACAACGAGACGACCGCCACTACGTCATCAACTTCCCTACTTCTACGAAGGTACATCTGTCCTGCGGGCAAGATCTTTCAACATCAACAAGGAGTATCGAGGCAGCTATCTCGCAATCATCCCACACAAATTGCACATGGAAACATCTCAGTTGACCATCTTCAACCTCAACGATCGACTGAAAGGACATGTGCTGACAATCACGAATCTACCGAAGGAACCAGAGTACGATATTTCTACAGTCAAACTAAACTCTATGAATCTGGATCATCTTCACACCACCAACATGAAGATTTCCCAGCATCCAAAGTTAAATCTTGAGAAGAACGTAGATTACAGTATATACCATACTACCATCCCATTGTACATGGTATTAATTGGTGCATCTGTACTCATCAGCGTCATACTATACCGCAAGTACTACAAGAAATTAGACTCTGTCTAGAGCCAACCAAGGGAAACTCAGACACAAAGGACAATATACGCTGTACCAGAGTCAAGGGCAAGCCAACCCCCACCTCAATTCACTACGAAATTCTTCGGTGGTGGCTGTTCTTCGGGGGGAGGTGTTACGTACGCCTAATCTATGAAGATCGCTGCATCGACGCTGACCCAGTTTACCCAAATCAACATTGCAACTGCACTATGGACCGCGAGGAGCAGCATCAGCAAAATGCGCCTCTCATGACGACAGCGGCGACGTTTCATTAATTTTACTAATTATTTTATAATCATATTTGTTTCACACTTCGAGACGGTATCACTAGCTTACCTAATTTTACTTTTATTGTAATTTCTTTCTTTTAAATTAAATTTAATTAAATAAAGTTTGCTTTTCTTGGAACCTCCGGTTGCAGCTAACGAAATTAAGTCACCTCAGGTTTGTTGAACTTAATTAATAATAAAATAGCCTTTCTATTATCACCTGTTTCCACAACAATTGAGAAAATGTCTTATGTAAGTTAATTATTCTTTCTTTTGTATTCTTTACTAGTGATGATCGAAGTTAGTAATCAATCATTAAGTTTTTTTCTCATTTAGATAATTATTGCTGATTTATTGTTTATCTATCTTTTATTTTTATCTTTATTTCAGATTAATAACAATAATTTTAGTTTTTTTCAATAATTATAATTAACTGACTAATTTATTATTTTTATTTGTGACATCTTTATTGAACAATATGAATTGATTTCTTCTCGTATTATTGATTTATCAAGTCATTAGTGAATTAGCAATATGATTGAGAGATTTATGGACAGATTTATTTTTCTGTTAATTTTTACATTACCTCATTGCATTGGTAGGAACGGCCTCAGTAACATTAGTTTGTTTCTTACATTAATAAGAGTAAGTAAGCCACTGTGTATGGATTTTTTTAAACCATATACAATTATATATACCTAAATAAAGATATAAAGAACCAACTACTAGTTAGATCCGTATTACAATCCTTAATCAATTAATGCAAATAAGTAAAGTGTCATCAGTTTTTTTTTACAATTCTTGATAATTATTCCAAACATAATTTATAATCTCGGCGATTTATTGCTTGGAAATTTAACAAATGTTACTTCGTGGAAACGGTGTCATATGGTACAACAAATTACTACGTCTAACAGGTTTTTCCTATAGATCCTTCAACCTTGGACCTAGCCAAGAGGCCGCGTCTCTCATTTTTAATGCTTACCGTGTGCTTTTAGTATCACTTTGAATGACTTCACTTTTTTTTTGTAATCCTTCTAGGGAAGAATAAAAAGTATGTTTACGATGGTTGCTTTTTATTACCGTGTTTTGTTTTTATTTTGTCTTTATTATAGCACGTACTCCATGTGGTAATTTAAATATACTTTAACACAGTTTATTGTGATACCAAGTGTAACCAACACATAAAAAAATGGCATTTTTCGTAAGATTCATGGTAAAATTTTGTGGAAAATTTTGAACTTTGGGAAAACTTTTTTGCCACTACGGGAGCAAGTTTGGACAAAAATAGCTGCCCCAGCTAGGCATTAAGTATACCAAAGTTGTCAAAGGCATATTACGCATAGTATGTAAACTGGAACCGTCCAGTCTTTCTAGAACGGATATACGCTAAATAGCAATCATTTACCGCACAAATTACATGGACTTAAGTTAAAAAGCTAAAACCGAGCTCGAGTCTTAGATGGCGTGCAAAAACTGGTTCCTAACCTACACCTATAATTTACAAATTTCCACGTAAACTATAAATTAGCGAACCAAGATAACACACAGGGCGATTTCGAAATAACTTTATATTTAGATTGATTCAATGATTCAAATGTTATTTACTTTGACAGCGGGTGTCTATTTGAAAACTGTGTCAATGGCGAGATACCTAAACTGGGAAAGTAATACGATCGTAGAGTTAAGGTGCTCTATGCTTCAGTAACAAAATGTTGGTGAAATACTGAAGTTATTATGTTTGTATCTTTTAAGCGTAATCACGATTGTCCATAGTTATGCAGTTGGTTTGAGAAACGCTTTCTAATTAAACTGAACTTATCGCAAACGCTTTCATCGTCAACATCAATGAGTCATTTAGTATTTCATTAGGAGGAGAATTTGGTTGATACCCCCCACGCTGGACAGATAAACTATACATCCATTGTTGCGGCAATACAAATAAATCCCTATAACGACTGTCTTTATTAACCAACGATGTACACAAATTGCCATATTGCCGAATAGATTCTGATGCCGAGGCAAACAATTAGGCCCCGATTATGTGGGGTTCAGGTAGCCCGAAATAATCCAGAAACCTTTGCCAATGCTTTGATGTTTCTGTTTACTATGGAACTTTCCGAGTTACCACGATGCTAAGACAATTTCCCGATTAACACTCCCGGTTCTAATAACTCTCAATTGAGCACTCATTCCTCCGTGACAGATGATCTAATAGTTCTCCCTACCGACCTGCAGGAAATGCCTTGGGATTTTTCCATGCCTTGCATTGGTCTTACTTGCTCACTTACTTCATGTCTACACGTAATCTTGACTTGTAAATACACTGATATGCATCCCAGAACCTATTCCACAACAATGCGGAAAAGTGTGATATAATTATGCGTTTTAGCAACACTAACCATTTCTCATTACTGACTTCCAGAAAAGACTTATGGAACTTTTTCTAGTAGTACTATCGTCCAAGAAGCTACTTCGTCTCTTGGGCATTTCAGACTATCCAGCCTGATCAGTTCAAACATCTAGCAAGCTTATTTATAGTACTCACAATTGAGCACCCGCTCCTCCGGGCCGACCTGCGGGAAGTGCCTCTGGAACTTCTTCTGGCGCGACTTGCCCAGCTGCTTGCCCTCAGCTGTGTCGTCAGTGCCTCCCAGCGCACCGACGGCGCTGACCCGGAGAGTGGTTTTACTTACTAGATACAAACGTTATGCTTGTATCGTCCAAGAAGCAGCGTCACTTTTCTTGATCACGCCAGACATGTATACATACCATCCTTCACTGTTTGGGTTTTATTGGAGTCCAAGCTATACAAGAGTTACAGTGGTGGGAAAGTGTGGAGGATTATTCCCATTTTGACGGACGGTACTTACAATTGAGCACCCGCTCCTCCGGGCCGAACTGCGGGGAAGTGCCTCTGGAACTTCTTCTGGCACTATCTGCCCGGCTCTTACCCTCTACCGTCACGCTAATGCCGTAACTATCCCCTACTAACACTGGGTCTACTGATGAGTAGGTAATAAAGTCACATTTTGTGACGTACTATCGTCCAAGAAGCTACATCGTTTCTTGGACATTTCAGACTATCCAGCCTGATCAGTTCACACATCTAGCAAACTAATTAATGGTACTCACAATTGAGCACTCGCTCCTCCGGGCCGACTTGAGGGAAGTGCCTCTGGAACTTCTTCTGGCGCGACTTGCCCGGCTGCTTGCCCTCAGCTGTATCGCCGGTGCCTCCCAGCGCGCCCACCCGCACCGACGGCGCTGACCCGGAGAGCGGTTTTATCACTTGTCTGAGGAAGAAAGAAAGATTTTACTTTAATATTTTTAGCTGTCAAATTCATAGTATGTAGGGTCATCATCGGAAGGTTAACAGACCCCTACATCTAGCATAGGATTACCAGATCGATTTCGAAATTTTGATCGAAAGAAACAATCACTAAACTGAGGACCTGAGGTTAGTCAAAACATACAAAAAAATCGGGAGAATCGGGACAAATCCCGACAACCTAACTATCGTAATCCAACAAGGCGCCAACTAGTGCCAACTATCAGATTGTAAGTTGTCAAGGTATCAAATGGTATAATGACGTTTTATTTTGGTATGACACACAAATATCTATTCTTGGAGAGCTGTTGGATAATATGTGTATAGAAAAGATTACGGAAGAACATTTTTACATACAAATGATAACGATTATTGACCAAGTAGAATGTGAATGCGTTACCCTAGATTTGGTCGAAACAGATTTAGCAAATCATAAGACTAAGAAATCTACGCAAGACGTTATGATTGAAAAAACGAAAATAGAAATTACTGCCTAGTAGAGTGTTCCAACTTCTGTTATTTTAATTTAAACGTATGCATAAACTTTATTACAGCGCATTCAAATTGCGGGATTGCGTAACCAGTACTATGCTATAAGGGTTTTACTACCACGAGATCATAATAAAAAGCGTTTTTATTATGAGGTAGAAATCGAGAAAAATTATGTTGATCTAGTCCAGGAAAACACGGATTTTCCCATCTAACTTTTTACGACTTCGAAAACACATTCAATCCAAATCCTGGAAAGAATTGATTGAGACATAAATTCGCGTTTTAAATAGGTGCAATATAAACTGAGTTTACAAAACAACATTTCTGCACTACATTACATATTATACTTTTGCAGCGCAATTTCCACGTGAGAAAGACGAATAGATGCAGAAACACAGACATTAGCCACGCCAAGCTCATAATATCCGTCTGGTTTAGCGAAAAGTTAATCAACGGCGAATAAATCACAATTATCAAAACATTAATCGGACTGCATATAATATTTCTCTCAAATAGGCCAGTGCACGCTAACTTTCCTGCTCCGTAACTGTCTACGGACAAGGTCGTTGAATCGAAAGGCAAGGCAGATTGAGGCCCGTATACATATTACATAGCCGTACTCAGTTTAGAATCCATATTTGAGGATAAACTAATGAGAAAATAAGCAGTCTTAACTCGAGTTCTAGATTACAATGTGTGTAGATTTCTTGAAATTCTATGAGTCAAGTTCCACAAATAGCAACTGAAGAAGATCAAACAATGACACCGAATCACCTATCTCTGTCCCTAATAACAAAATCAATATACAGTAGAACGCCGATTATCCGAATCAATTGGGACCGGGGTCGATTTGGATAATCGAAAATTCGGATAATCGGACATAGACTGGTAATAAAGAAAAAGCGCGTTTAAAACGAACCGTCACACATAGAATAAACTTTATTAAATATGTTTACAGTTCTACAATAACGCTCAGTTGAAATAATCTAGACTCCTGAGAGTTCCTACTTGTTACAACAAAACAAAATAAAAATTACTTGGTTTTAATTTTATTTATCACGCTTAGGACCGATTCGGATAATTGGCGATTCGGATAATCGGCGTTCTATTGTAATTATATTTGATTGTATAGTGAACTATGTAATGCAGGTAAAGTTGACTTATATGGACCAGCAAAATCTTCAGTAGATTTTTTTAATGTATTATTTAAAAAACCTATAATGATGACATTGATTTCAATAAAACGCAGACTCTTTAGTTTGGTAACCACTAAGTATAGTGCTGTGATACGGGCCCAAAGAACGAAAGATACAGTTCAGCAGCTTTATTACTGTTACTGCTGCAAGATCACGGTCGAAATAAAATATAATAACAAATATAATGTTCATGGCCACACCGAATATTAAGCCGGAAATTTTAATTTTAAATTAACGTCAATGTTACAACAAATATGTAACGTAAATTTCTTATCAGTTAATTTTTCCTGTGATAAAGCTTGTTGATTCGGGATGTTAGTAAGGAAATATTTTAAGCCTAAAATATTTACCTATTTATTAAATTTGAAAACGGTAATTTTTCACTTGCATGTTAAAATAATTCAACAATTTTTTATACGAACAGGACCCAATGTTCTTTTTTTTGTATTGGAAGCTTTTATAAAACGAACACCAAATATTTTTATCTTTTTGCAATTAAGTTTTTTTTTATCTCTACGTACCTATTTATGTAGATTTTTCGTTGTTTTTATGTCTGTTCTTTTTTAATATTTTTTCTATTGCAAACATTCAAGCTTACATGTCACAAGTTTTTAAGATTCAACTAAACGTATTTCATGAGTTATACTTTCTGTCAAAAATACCTGACTGCTTGACATAGTGATCTATCAACGCACAGCCCATACCACTGGACGGATCGAGCTGAAATTTGGTATGCTGATACTGTTATGACGTAGGCATCCGCTAAGAAAGGATTTTACGAAACTCCACCCCTAAGGGGGTAAAACGGCATCCAAACGTACGAAGTCGCGGGCGGCCACTAGTACATTAATATGATTAATGTCCAGGTTTATTTTGAAGAGGTTAATTATAGTTGGCTTTATCTCTGACCATCATAGTAATTCATAAGCATAGTCATAATCGCAATATCAAGTTCAAAGGTAGCTATTTTGACGTAAGACCTACGTAGATCTAAATTACTCTACTGCAACGTAGATATTGAGGTACACTCAGCGTCAAATAATTCGTGACACCCAAAGTAGCCAAAAAGTTCGCAACTCGCCTTTGTTAGAATAGAATAGAATAAGGTGGCGTTATCAAGTTTTTGGCCACTTTGGGTGTCACGAACTATTTGACGCTGACTGTACAATGTACATATCAACGGCAGGTCAACCTACACACTGTGGCATCTTATTTGCTTGTAATAGGGGGTATTTTGCAACTAAATGATATTGCATGTGTTGTCGTCTATGTAACAAAGTGATAATTGAGGATTTAGCTAGGATAGTAGAGTTTATGATGAGGAAACATGTAATACAAAACTGGTTTCCATACCCTTTAAGATTATAAATTGTATTACGTGCTAAGCACTTCTTAGAAAGACTTTACGCACATTATTTTAATAGTTTTGCGTCAATGATTACATCAATATGGTATTAACGTATTAAAGTGCCTATTGTAAGACAAGTAGCAATACTTATGTTTAAGACTTGAAGATTAGTATTGCTGAACAGATAACAGTAGAAGAAAATAATATAAGTATTAATTGTTACTACCAGTGGTTATATGTATAACAGTGTATTTAAAATTAAGAATTTTTAAGGACATTTTATTTTTTATTGCTAACCACAGTGCCATAAAGATAAACGACTACAACTGCAGGCTTTTTTTCATTAAGTTACGATAGCTGAACAACCTCTTATTTTAATGTTGTTTTTTCAAACGTGTCTCTTAAAGTGTTTGGTTGGTGTATGGTGACACATAATAATGATCAATCATGTGTTCAAACAATTTAATCGTGGAAGCTACCGAGCACTCAAACTGTTTTTAAAGTAACGTTTATCTTGTCAATTAACATTGTAAAAAACATAGTTACATTTAAAAATTACAAAGCACTATTTTTGAATGATCAAACGAACTTACCAAGTGAAGTTCGATCTAAATTATCCTGTTTTCGCCGAAGAGATTTATTTTACCATGTAGTACCCCTGTACGACAACCCAATCCGCACACAATATTCAGCGTAGTAGTATTAAAAAACAAAAGAGCGGGCAACCCCACCCCTACCACGCTGTGGGCTCGGTGTCCGAGCGGTCTCATTATATTTAGAGAAGAGATGACATTGACGTTTACCTCCAGGGAAGAAGATATAGACATCTTCGGGTTGGG